>NC_090649.1:13181573-13224073 GCF_040937935.1 Hyperolius riggenbachi | reverse complement strand
AGAGGGGATCAGTGATGTCACACACACCCTGGAGGAGTCCCCGGCGATCCTGCCTGCAGTATGTGCTGATTAGCCACACTGTCCCCCCTTTATACACCCAGCTCTCTATCTCCCTCCATGCTCACAATCCACCGGGGGGACCTATACCTGACCTACCGGTCATCCACCTGTGACAAGCCAAGAACATTTATATACATTTTTTATATAAAAGTGACTGTGTAAAACTGGAGTGCTGTCTGCATATTCCCCAGACTGCGGCCAGGACTGTCAGTGATGGTTTGTTAAAATAGAAGTTGTATTTTCATCGTGTCACACGCAGCGCGGCGCGGGGATGAGCGAAGCCACCGTCACTCCAGAAACACTCCAGTAAAGAGAGCAATGATTTAACCCCTCCCTGGCCGCAGGGCCACCAGAGACCAGGCGTGGAGGAACAACACAATTCCTGGCAATGACCAAAGAGATGATTGGACAAGTCACGTTTATTGTGTCACTCTCAATGCACAAACCAGCGCAGTGATGTCACTGCTGTTATTTCACTTGAGTTGGGAAAGTAGGAAATATTCACAAAAAACACTTAGTGCCCTTTCACACCGCGGTGGTGCGATGCGGTATTTTTACCGCACCTCACTGCCATGCAGTGAAAGTCTATGGAGACTTTCATTCTGGGATGTTACGGGGCGAAGCGACTGAAGTGACGTTTTCACCGCAACTCCGACGGAGGTCCATATTACGTTACTGCGTTACCACGTGGATTCTGCAGCGAGCTGCAGCAATCTGCATCGGCCTGGAAGTCATGTTAGTCTATGGCAACACATGGATTCTAAAAAAATCACCATCACGACACACATGTGTGGAAACGTATTCAAACAAAACACTTCCATGCACTTCAGCATACCCGAAGCAGGAAGTGATGACAAGCACGCGTCACATGCGTGTCACTTCCTGCTTGGCCGATAGCCAGTCAGGGAACACCGCACAATAGCGCGGTGTTCCCTGAAGGCCTGTGTTTGACGGTGCGATGTGGTACACTGGGTATGATGCATCTCAATGCTGATGCTGGTTTCCAGTGTGAAACCAGCCTCTCACGGTCTAAAACGTCTATAAGCGTTTCTGTGTTTCCGCCACCGTAGTGATGAGCACACATTTCGCATAGACGTAATTTCACATCGAAATTCACAATTCATTAATTTAGTCTGTAATGGTAATAATTTGTAATTTCACGTAATTTTCACGTAATTTCATTGTCGACTTTAGCGGTGAATACCAAAGCACTGATACATGCTATTGCCTCCATAATTGCTGCATACGTTAAGGAGAATAGTGAGTACAAGTCAAAAAAATTACTCAAAATTACAAATGATTAAACAAAATCAATTGAACTTACAAATCATAATTACGTATCGGCATAATTAGTTAGTTTTAAGTTTGGGCATAATTAGTTAATTTAAAGTTTAGATTTGTATAATTATTAGCATTATTCTGTAATGATCCGCTCAGCTGGCTGCACAGGCAGACAGCTCTTTGACCATTCCTTATGTTTGAGAGATGCAGGTCTCTGGAAAAGAGACCTGGCTTCATCTTGCAACTTTCAGAGTTGCTTTGCTGAGGGATTTGCATACATTCAAATTGCCCAGCTGTCTCCTTGGAGGACTGGCAGTATAAAAGCCTTCTGTTGACCAGAAGGCTTTGCTGGTCATAATGGTTTGTTTGATACACTCCTGGAGTGTCAGCCTTCCTTGTTGGGTTGTTATAGTTAGTAGAGTAATTCTGGGGACTGCACTAGGCAGCTCCTCTAGTGCAGTTAGCCTGTTTATCTGTTTTGTCTATGTTGCTTCTCTGCTGTGATTGTCCTGTCGCCAACGGTGGTCGATAGGAAATCATCCTGTCTTGCTTGGATCGCACTAGCCCCTAGCGGTAGTGGCTGTGGATCCTTCTGATCTCCTATCCTGCTGGCTCTGTTGCTTTACCCGGATCGCACTCGCTCTGGCAGTAAGAGCAGAGGATCTTTCCTATCCTGTTTCCCGTTCATCTGTCTGTCTTGTCTGATACGAACGCTTGCTGTAGGCTCGGTGAGGTAACCGTTTAGCAAGCGCTCGCTTTCTCTGTTTCGTGTTTGGATGGCGGGGGTTAGTTAGGCGTGCTTGTCTCTGTTGCGCTTGACGTGCGAAGATCGCGCTGTAAACGCGTTCACTGTTGCGAATGAGTGCGGTGTTCGCGTTTAGTTAGCGTTTATTATTTTCCTTATCTTCTCATTGTATGATTTGCTGTGCCTTTGCTACTCTCGTGCCCTGTCTTGCTTAAGCCTTGTGTCGCCTCTGGCAATCGCCTCT
Organism: Hyperolius riggenbachi; assembly: GCF_040937935.1. NCBI lineage: Eukaryota > Metazoa > Chordata > Amphibia > Anura > Hyperoliidae > Hyperolius > Hyperolius riggenbachi. Next base: position 13,221,743 of record NC_090649.1, on the reverse strand, counting down.
CTCGGCTTTTTGTGTTCCTACTTTGTTTCTGCTGTTGTGTGTGCACCGTCGCGGGTTGGCGACTGGATTGGTGCACATATATACATTCTGTCCCTGTGCTCATTCTCACTCGCAATCGATTCTCTTGCGATTGCGTTCTCGCTTGGTTTCCTCCGTTGTGTGTCCGCCGTCGCAGGTTGGCTGCTAGATTGGTGGACATACATACATTCCTCATCTGTGCTTATTCGGTCTTGTGTCGCTGTTAGCAATCGCCATCTCTTGCGATTGCCTTCTCACCTGATCTTCATGGTTGTGTGTTCATCGTCGCAGGGTGGCGACTAGATTGGTGGACACACATACACTCTGTCGCTTTACTCTCTCTCTTTAAGGGCATCTTGCCCTGCGTTTCTTCCCTTCGTACAATTCCTGTCTGGCGTCTGTGGCAGGGCAGAGGAGCTGTTCCTCTGCACTCCACAGCTCCATCTGCCGACAGGAATTTCCCTCTACAGGTGCGTTGCACCTTTTTCTGGGTTCTCTCAAATTATACGCTTGTGGAGGATTTCCGCAGTGTCAGCACGCGTCCTGTGCGCTGACCACAGAGAGAATTCCACAATCGTTACAGTATGACCAGCCAAACCGAAATTCCCAGTGTAGAGGGAATTTCCGATTTGTACGATTTGGTCGAATATGGGTCCTGTGTCTTTAAGAGGTTTAAGATACTGGACTGTGAAACCAGAGATGAGTTCATATCAGAATGTTCCAGATTCTTGGCAAATCCTGAATTTCAGGCCACCAATATTTCCACTTGGAGTGGTCAGATTGCTTACAATCTTTTCCAAGGGGATCTGTTTGTGTGGGCTGATGAGTATGCCAGACACCAGAATCTGAGAGATAACCCTCACAGGTTTCTGGCTCATGTGTTTTCTCGTAAGCTTAGAATTCCCCTGCCAGGCTATTTCTATGAATTTTTCCCTGCAGTGCAAGATGCTGATCAGATTGGTTTATGCAACACCTCTCAGTCATTACCATATGCTAATGAGTTGGTGCTTGCAGGCCAGTCTGCTGATTCGGCTTGTCAGCCAAAAAATGTGTTGCCCATAGCAACTACAAATAAGGAGGTTATTTCTGTCAAGTCTGAAATGTGCAAAGTTGCTGAAAAGGAAAAAACTAAAAACGGCAAGCATCTGAATAATACACTCCCTATAGATGTTGACAATGATGTTGCTCAGTCTCTGGGTTTTTTACCCCAATCCAAAGCTTTTGTGGATCCTTTAATAGGCAGAATTATTTTCTATATTAAAGGAGTAAGAAAGTCTATGTATGTTCCTGACCCCAACCCTTATGAGAGCTACTTAGATACCGGGTTGTTTGAGCCCCCATTTGCTCCTTGGGATATTGGAGCTTTGGTTGAGGAATTCGAGATTGATTGGAAGGCGTTTTGTGATTTCTATATCGCAGAAAGCGCAGAGATGCTAAACGCTTGTATAAATTCCGTGTACACTTTGATAGATTCTGATGAGTGTGACAAATGTTTTGTGGATCCGGTGATGTGTGTGTGGCAGATGATTTTGGATGAATTGCACACAGAGCTGGGCCGAGACAGAGGCTGAGCAGGCTGCAGCCTGTGAGCGCAGCCACTAAAGGGGGGAATTCCACCTTGCCACCCGCCTGCTGCTGGTTCTGGCAGACTGGCACTGAGCTAATCTCCGCAGTGTTTGCTGCCTGCGTAGTGCGCCCCACTGCTCCATAATAGTCACAGAGATGACAGGCACGGCTGGGGCATCATGTAACCAGGCAACAGCAGGAAGCCGGCTTCTGCTCTAACGGAAGTGGTATCGGCTTTCTGCAGAGTTGCCTGAAGACTTTCTCTACCAGTGTGCTGTGCCTGGACTGGACGGGGGTGGGACAGTGCCTGCCTGAATGCACTGTAACCTGAACTCGGATGGCTGAAGGGAAGGGGAGGGGAGGGGAACCCAGTTGCTTCCACGTGCCTGGCTGAATGAAGAAGGCATGGAGGGGGGGTTGGAGTAGAGGGAGAGAGAAGAGAGGGAGGTGGAGAGAGAATGATGATGTGTGTGTGTGGTGTGGTGTGTGTGTGTGTGTGTGTGTGTGTGTGTGTTGTGTGTGTGTGTGTGTGTGTGTGTGTTGTGTGTGTGTGTGTGTGTGTGTGTGTGTGTGTGTGTGTGTGTGTGTGTGTGTGTGTGTGTGGTGTGTGTGTGTGTGTGTGTGTGTGTGTGTGTGGTGTGTGTATGTGTACTGTTTGTACTCTGTGTGTGACCTGTGTCTATGTGTACTGTATGTACTTTGGGTGTGACCTGTGTGTGTGTGTGTGTGTGTGTGTGTATGTGTGTGTGTGGTGTGTGTGTGTGTGTGTGTGTGTACTGTTTGTACTGTGTGTGTGTGTACTCTGTGTGTGACCTGTGTGTGTGTGTGTGTACTGTGTGTACTTTGATTGTGACCAGTGTGTGTGTACTGTGTGTGTGTGTGTGTGTGTGTGTGTGTGTGTGTGTGTGTGTGTGTGTGTGTGTGTGTGTGTGTGTGTGTGTGTGTGTGTGTGTGTACTATGTGTGTGTGTGCACTGTGTGTGTGTACTATGTGTGTGTGTGTACTGGGTGTGTGTACTATGTGTGTGTGTGTGTGTACAGTGTGTGTGTGTGTACAGTGTGTGTGTATGTGTACTGTATATGTGTACTGTATGTGTGTGTGTACTGAATGTGGCGCGTGAGGGGGGGGGGGCACTTTGGAGTCTCTGCCTCTGGTGCTGGGGAACCTTGCCCCAGCCCTAATTGCACACACACCAATCTATTGATTCCAATAAAGAGACATCGTTATCGGATGCTTGTTCCTGCCTTTCTGGGGTAAAGCATGTGAGTCTAGACATTGTGCGATCTGAAATGAATGGGTGTACCACTGTGGTTGAATGTGTGAATCCTGAAAGATTCTCTCCTGACTGTGTGCAGTTTGAATATATGCGATCTAATGCCTGTTTCTCGCATGTTCCTGCAAATTACGATCAACATGAATGTGTTCGTTTTCTCAAAGATATGTGGGATCCCTTGTCATCTAAAAACAGATCTTTAAGATCTTCTATCTATGATCCTGCTATGGGGAAAATTCCTAAATTATGCAGCGTCAAAAGTAAAATTAATATGTCTAATAAAGTTTATCCTGTTGATGTCGCTATTTCTACTGCAAATGAGTCTTTGTCTCACCCTGTTCACACCTGTAAGGGCCCGTTGCCTGATGACAGTTGCTCCAGTGTTTCTGTCCTGAACGCCTTGCAGTCTGGTCCACAGATTGCGGAGGTTTGCGCTAAGGAAGCGTCAGTTTCACAACCTAAAGCGATCTTGGATTCGCAAGGTTTGCGTTCTGTCTCCCCGGATTCAACATTGTTAGCCGAATCTAAGAGTGAGACAGTGCTTCGGTTTTGCGAATCTGACACTGAAGCATCTTTGCTGGGTCCAGAGAAGGTTTCTCTGAACCTGCCCTGTACTATGAATAACAATATGATGTCCAATCGCACTGACAGTTGTGAGTCCCTTTCTTGCTCTGAAGAAAGTATTGACTCTCCACCCTGTACTCTGGATGAGTCAGTTTTGCCTTGTATAAAATCTGCCTGCAGTGAAACGAAACTCAGAAAGTCAGAGTTAGTTTCACTAGATATTCCTGTGCTTCCGTGTCCTGATGATGAAATTCAGTCTCAGATTATGGTGGAACCATTCCTGAGACATCTGCCCTGCCTGCAGGAGGTATTTAATTTTCAGCCCTGTAACATGGATACTTCAGAATCCTTCTTAGAAAACTTGGAAAATGACACTTCTGAAGTCTTGTTTGATGTTTTGAAGGTTTCCAAGTCCCTCCTGGGGGATGCAGAACTTCTGGGAGATGCCTCCTGTCCCCTAGATCTGTCTGAGGTTTTTCCCACTTCAGTTGGCATTGCTGTTGAGCTGACTACCTTTGCAGCTCTGGTGGAGCTTCATTCATGTGTAGTCAATGATGATATTACAGTCACAGAGATTTCTGAATTTGAGTCCGAGTCTTCTTTTGAAAGACCAGTACCTGTGGCCTTTACTCGTGATGATTTTTTGCCCGGTCCTGGTTTTGGTCTGGTCGTGCCGGACTCTGAGGTTGGCAGTTCTCCGACATGTCCTGAGGTTTCTCCTGTGCTGGTGTACCCCAATGCGCTCTGTGACCCAGAAAGCCCAAGTATGCCACGGTTACCAGCATGCTCAGATGCTTCCTCGGTGGAGACATGCTCTGATATGGCCTGCCTTTTTGCATGCCCAGAAGTGGTCCCTGAAAGTCCTGATCTTGATGGGTGTCTGGGTAATTCTGAATCCAGAATAATCATTGGTTCCATAGGGGTTCTTGGTGGTTCTCCATGTGAGCCTGGTGAGCGTTCTGGCCTCTTGGGATCTCTGCAGAGCTCCAAAGGGTTTTGGGAGATTCCGGGAGAGATTTTGCTTGGTACCCTGGATAGGATCAACAGTGGCTTTTGTTTTGAAAGAGACACTTTAAACAGGTATTGTGGCAGGTTTGGTGTTTTCGGACGCTCCTTGGAAGGTGGTGGGTATTGTCTGGAGGGTGTCGATGGCTTCTTCTCTGGCATTCACAGTCCTGATGGGTGTTACACTGAGACTTGTAGTACTGATGGGCATGTTTCGGTGGCTTCTGCTTCCGATGAGGTCAGTTTCGGGTGGACTGACTCTGGAATTGGGCCTTGCCGGGCTGTCCCGACCTTCATGAGTCTTCAGTTAGAGTTTTGTGGAGATACCAGTTGTGAGGAACGTCTGGAATCCATCCCTAGAGGGGGGGGGGGGGCGTACTGTAATGATCCGCTCAGCTGGCTGCACAGGCAGACAGCTGTTTGACTATTCCTTATGTTTGAGAGATGCAGGTCTCTGGAAAAGAGACCTGGCTTCATCTTGCAACTTTCAGAGTTGCTTTGCTGAGGGATTTGCATACATGCAAATTGCCCAGCTGTCTCGTTGGAGGACTGGCAGTATAAAAGCCTTCTGCTGACCAGAAGGCTTTGCTGGTCATAACGGTTTGTTTGATACACTCCTGGAGTGTCAGCCTTCCTTGTTGGATTGTTATAGTTAGTAGAGTAATTCTGGGGACTGCACTAGGCAGCTCCTCTAGTGCAGTTAGCCTGTTTATCTGTTTTGTCTATTATTATTATTTATTTATAAAGCGCCAACATATTCCGTGGCACTGTACAATGTAAGAAAACAAACAAGGGATACATAATGATACAGACAATGATATACATCAAATATGAACACTGATACAAGATACAGCACTGCTGATTACAATTTGATTTAACATGATGACTAAAATGTATAAATGTCTAACAGAGTGCAAGCAATTAAATTAATAACATTCCAAGATACAAAAGGGTGAGAGCCCTGCCCTTGCGAGCTTACAATCTAAAGGAATTGGGTGGAAACAAGAGGTGGGGATGTATACAGTATATGTACAGGCAGTGCGTAATTAGGTTATTTGGTGGGTGCATGGCCTAAGCTAGAGAATATGCTTGTCGGAAAAGGTGGGTTTTGAGGGAGCGTTTAAAGATTTCAAAGGTGGGGGAGTGGCGGATGTGTTGTGGAAGGGCATTCCAGAGGAGGGGTGAGGCACGTGAGAAGTCTTGTACACGTGAATGTGAGGAGGTTATTTTAGAAGAGGATAGAAGAAGCTCGTGTGCAGATCTGAGATTGCGGTTGGGTTGGTATCTGGAGACTAGTGAGGAGATGTACAGGGGAGAGAGACAGAGAGATTGTGGAGAGCTTTGTAGATTTGGGTTAAGAGTTTGAACTGAATCCTCTCATTAATTGGTAGCCAGTGAAGAGCTTGACAGAGAGGGTCAGCAAAGGAAGAGCGAGAGGAGAGATGAATGAGTCGAGCAGCAGAGTTCAGTACAGATTGGAGGGGTGCTAGTCGGTTAGTTGGAAGTCCACCAAGCAATATATTGCAATAGTCCAATTGAGATATAATAAGAGCATGTACTAACATTTTGGTTGTGTCATGGGAGAGAAAAGGTCGGATACGTGCTATGTTTTTCAGTTGGAAATGGCAGGAGCTGGTTAGGGAGTTAATGTGAGGAGTAAATGAGAGAGAAGAATCAAATATTACCCCCAAGCACCATGCTTTGGGAACTGATGTTATAGACGTGTTGTTAACATTTATTGTAATATCAGGCAAAGGGGTGGACAGGGATGGTGGAAAGACTATTAGTTCAGTTTTATTCATATTAAGTTTTAAGAAGCGAGAGGACATGAAAGAGGAAATAGTGGACAGGCAATTGGGAACCCGTGTGAGGAGGGAGTTAAAGTGACTCCGAGCTCATAAAAAAAATGAAAGTTGTACTCACCTGGGGATTTCTCCAACCCAGTGCTGGTCGGGAGGTCCCACGACGGCGTCCTGGCTTTTTTCCTTCTCCCCGCTCCGGAATGGCTGACAGGCCGCAGCCCGGGCGACACTCAGCAGAGTGTCGGGCTGCTCCTTCCGCATATGACGCGGATTACGTCACACACCGGCCGCCTCGCGTCATCACGGCGGCCGGCGTGAAGGTACTGCGCATGCGCGATCAAAGCGTGCATGCGCCGTACTGCCACGCCAGCCGCCGTGATGACGCGAGGCGGCCGGCGTGTGACGTAATCCGCGTCATATGCGGAAGGAGCAGCCCGACACTCTGCTGAGTGTCGCCCGGGCTGCGGCCTGTCAGCCATTCAGGAGCGGGGAGAAGGAGAAGAGCCAGGACGCTGTCGTGGGACCTCCCGACCAGCACAGGGCTGGAGAAAGCCCCAGGTGAGTACAACTTTCATTTTTTTATGAGCTCGGAGTCCCTTTAAGGTCTGGGGCCGAGAGGTACAGTTGTGTGTCGTCTGCATATAGGTGGTATTGGAAACCAAATGAGCTGATTAAGTTACCAAGACCGTGCATGTAGATGGAGAAGAGGAGGGGACAGAGGGCAGAGCCTTGAGGTACCCCTACAGACAGAGGATGTGAAGAGGAGGCCTGATCTGAATAAGAAACAGTGAAAGACCTTCCAGAGAGGTAGGAAGATATCCAGGAGAGAGTGAGGTCCTTTATTCCTATAGATGAAAGGATCTGTAGGAGTAGAGTGTGGTCGACAGTGTCAAATGCTGATCACAGATCTAGAAGGATGAGTATGGAATAATAGCCTTTGGATTTAGCTGTGAGGAGATCATTAGCTACTTTGGTGAGGGCTGTTTCTGTGGAGTGGTTTGGCCGGAAGCCAGATTGGAACTGATCAAGCAAGGAATTTGCAGATAAATACTGACTTAGTTCAGCATGAATGTGGCGTTCAAGTAATTTAGATGCAAATGGAAGAAGTGACACTGGGTGGTAGTTAGCAAGTTCGATGGGGTCTAGAGATGGTTTTTTTAAGTAGTGGTGTTACAACAGCCTTCTTGAGTGATGATGGAAAAATTCCGGTGGAGAGGGATAGGTTAAACAGCGATGTTAGGGCAGGGATGAGGGATGTGGATAGCTGTGGAATGAGATGTGATGGGATAGGATCCAAAGAACAGGTGGTTAGATGGGATTTGGAGATAAGGGAAGAGAGTGAATGTTCGGAGAGTGGAGAGAAACTGGAAAGAGGGCAGTCAACAAGAGGAGTGGAGATGGAGTTTGATGTCTGCGTGGAAAACACACTACGGATTTTTGAAATTTTATCTCTAAAGTATGTTGCAAATTCTTCAGCTGATAAGCATGAAGAAGGAGGAGGGGGGGTGGACTGAGAAGGGAGTTGAAAGTACTGAACAGGCGCTTTGGATTGTGCAAGTGGGAGGATATGAGGGAGGAGAAGTATGATTGTTTTGCAGAAGAGAGAGCGGTTTTAAACTTGTTCAACTCTTTTTTGTAAGTAATGAAATCCTCATTAGTATTAGTTTTTCTCCAATGGCATTCAGCTACCTTAGAGCACCCCTTTAGCTGTTTAGTAGCTTTGGTCAGCCAGGGTCGGCGACTGGCACGGTGTGGGCGGACATTGGTGAGGGGTGCGATTTCATCCATGACTTGCATGATTGAGCAGTAATAGTGTGCAGCTGCTGAGTCAGGGTCAGTGAATGGTTGTGTGAGGAGAGGTGCCAAGGCATCAGAGACAGATTGTATGTCTATGTTGCGGTAGTGCCTGCGTGTATATGAGCGTGCTTGAGGCAGGGTGGTAGGAAGAGAGGAGGAAAGAGAGAAGTTTAGTAAGTTATGATCAGAGAGCGGGAGAGGAGTATTAGTGAAATCAGTGATAGAACAGAGACGAGTGAATATGAGGTCAAGTGTATGACCATTAGAGTGAGTTGGAGCAGTGGACCACTGAGACAGGCCGTAGGAGGAAGTAAGTGACAGAAGTTTAGTGGCGGCAGAATTGTTGGTGTCAACATGAATGTTAAAGTCGCCCATAATGATGGTAGGGATATCGGAGGACAGGAACTGGAGGAGCCATGCAGAGAAGTGATCTAGGAAGAAGGAAGCAGGGCTAGGAGGGCGGTAGATTATTGCGATCTGGAGGTTAGAGGGAGAGTATAGATGGACTGCATGGACTTCAAAGGAAGGTAGAGAAAGAGAAGGAATGGGGGTGAGTGGCTTGAAGGAGCATCTATCAGAGAAAAGAATGCCCACACCACCGCCATGTTTATTCCCACTTCTAGGCGTGTGACTAAAGTGGAATCCCCCATAAGAGAGGGCGGCAGGTGAGACCGTGTCAGAAGGCGTCAGCCATGTTTCTGTGACCCCAAAGAAGGTGAAGGCGTTGGAATTGAAAAGGTAATGGATGAAAGGAAGTTTGTTGCAGACTGAGCGGACATTCCAGAGAGCAGCAGAGATAGGTGGGGGAGGAGGGGGGAGAAGAGGAATATTAATAAGGTTGTGGCAGTTTCGGTGTGCATGTGGTTGGCTGTTAGCAGTGCGATTAGTGTGCAAGAGTGAGAAGCGAGCCGGCAAAGAGGGTGCGGGGTTTGGTGAAATGTCACCTGCAGCAAGGAGTAGGAGGAGGCAGAGAGAGCGGAGGATAGGGTAGGATTTAGATTTATGGGTAGTTGGACCATGAAATGTATAGCGCGGTTGTATGAATAAGAAAGTTTCGTGAGAAGCAACCTGTGGAGATGATAAAAGAGAGGGAGAAATGTAGAGCGTGTTGCTGACAGCAGGAGGATGCAGTGAGTGTACAGATTTGAGAATAGCAGGGGAAAGCAGGCTAATCATGAAGAGCAGAGACAACATTATTGCACTAACCGTGAATCAGATTACTAAAGTCTTGTGTCTGTTCCTTCTGGTCTCTTCTGGCTTAATTCTGGTCTAATTCGGTTGTTCTCTTTGTACTTAGAAACCGGTGTACTTTGAAATACCGGTGCATAAATCAACCAAGGTCTAATCGACTTAGAGTTGCATTTATATAGTAAGCCTGATAAGCCTAAGCTTAGCAGGCCTGATTGTAGCCTGACTGATGCAGGTGAGGGAATGTTGTTTATCTGCTGTGATTGTCCTGTCGCCAACGGTGGTCGATAGGAAATTGTCCTGTCTTGCTTGGATCACACTAGCACCTAGCGGTAGCGGCTGTGGATCCTTCTGATCTCCTATCCTGTCCCTGAACTTGGATTGCACTCGCTCTGGCAGAAAGAGCAGTGGATCCTGCTGGCTCTGTTGCTTTACCCGGATCGCACTTGCTCTGGCGGTAAGAGCAGTGGATCTTTCCTATCCTGTTTCCCGTTCATCTGTCTGTCTTGTCTGATATGAACGCTTGCTGTAGGCTCGGTGAGGTAACCGTTTAGCAAGCGCTCGTGTTCTCTGTTTCGTGTTTGGGTGGCGGGGGTTAGTTAGGCGTGCTTGTCTCTGTTGCGCTTAACGTACGGAGATCGCGCTGTAAACGCGTTCGCTGTTGCGAATGAGTGCGGTGTTCGTGTTTAGTTAGCGTTTATTATTTTCCTTATCTTCTCATTGTATGATTTGCTTTGCCTTTGCTACTCTCGTGCCCTGTTTTGCTTAAGCCTTGTGTCACCTCTGGCAATCGCCTCTCTCGCAATTGCGTTCCTACTTTGTTTCTGCTGTTGTGTGTGCACCGTCGCGGGTTGGCGACTGGATTGGTGCACATACATACATTCTGTTCATGTGCTCATTCTCACTCGCAATAGCTTCTCTTGCGATTGCGTTCTCGCTTGGTTTCCTCTGTTGTGTGTCCACCGTCGCAGGTTGGCGGCTAGATTGGTGGACATACATACATTCCTCATCTGTGCTTATTCGGTCTTGTCGCTGTTAGCAATCGCCATCTCTTGCGATTGCCTTCTCACCTGATCTTCATGGTTGTGTGTTCATCGTCACAGGGTGGCGACTAGATTGGTGGACACACATTCACTCTGTCGCTTTACTCTATCTCTTTAGGGCATCTTGCCCTGCGTTTCTTCCCTTCGTACAATTCCTGTCTGGCGTCTGTGGCAGGGCAGAGGATCTGTTCCTCTGCACTCCACAGCTCCATCTGCCGACAGGAATTTCCCTCTACAGGTGCGTTGCACCTTTTTCTGCGTTCTCTCAAATTATACGCTTGTGGAGAATTTTCGCAGTGTCAGCACGCGTCCTGTGCGCTGACCACGGAGAGAATTCCACAATCGTTACATATTCTGTATGATGATAATTGCTATTTCTCAATCTTTTCAAGTTTAATTGCACCACAGTAACAATCCTTCTGACTAATGTGGACTTTGCTATGTGTAGATTTGGGCAAGACATTTAATAACCTCAATTCAAATATAGCTGGCACTGGCGTGTAACTTAAAAAAAAAAAATGAATCTGGCACTATACCACTGAGCCTCCACTCACTATAAGTACATTATTTTAAATTAACCACTTAACGACCGCCTAACGCCGATAGGCGGCGGCTGGTCGTTTGTGGTTTTACATGGAAAAGGCCGCTCGTTCGAGCGGCAGTTCCATGTCAGTTCACGGAGGGTGTCTCTGTGAACAGTCTGCAAGCCGACGCAATTGTAAACACGCGGGGAAGAAATCCAGCAGCAGCGCTGTAAAGGAGATCGGCGATCCCCGGCCTCTGATTGGCCGGACATCCCCCTAGTGGGGAAAAAAGGGGGGAAGTCTGATCGCCCTGCCTCATTCACGATCTGTGCTGCGGGATGGAGAGTCCACGCAGCACAGATCACACAGAAATCCCCTGGTCCTTAAGTGGTTAAGAAGTGTGCCTTCATGAAATAGTAAATTAATCGGAGAGGAAAAAACAAATCATTAACCATATAGCAGACAATTTATTTACAGGTTTACAAGTGCTCCAGTGCAAGATATTCTAGCAATTTTTTTTAATTTTTGCATTTGTTACATTTCCCTGCTTCTTATTAGTACTGCTGTAATGTGTATTTATAGGCACTTTTCACTAGGGGGCAGTGTAAGACAATAACAGAGGACTTCTGCTTTCAGTTTCTAGTAGAGAGATCAAAGCTTTTGACCTCAAGCGGCAAACCTCATTGTGCTGCATTTACTAGCAGAAACTGTAGAAACTGAAAGCAGAAGTCCTCTGTTATAGAGATGGCCTAAACTTGTTCGCGCAAACAACGGGGGTTCACATTCACGCCGTAATGCAAACATATAGCAAGTTCGACCCACCCCTTATACTACATCATTGGGCTAAACTTTGACCCTCTACATCACATGCACAAAATAGGAGATGTGGTTGCTCCTCTTGGTGCGATCTGGCCACCCCAACTGGCACTTTTGCCAGCTGCTCCCATTAGTCCACTAAGTCAAAAACAGAAAAACAAGAGATGGGAGCTCTGAGATTCTAGAAGGATGAACAAACTCCACACCAGGACTGGTCTCACCTGGTATCGGTGCGGCTGTCAGTAAGGGCCCAGCCGGTATCTTGCCTGTGTCCCTCTTGATAGAGCTGGGGACAGAGCTCACCAGACGTCCACCTGCGGTTCACGTGCAGACACCAGCACCATGTGGGGGAAAGATGCCATCGGCACACACGCACTCCCATGGAAACCGAGACTTGAAAACATGGAGGGTGGACCTCCGTGAAACGCGTTGTCTGTATTTTAATACATTTTTAATAGCTCCCTGTGCCTTCATTTGAGCGCCAAAGCCCCCCGCAGCCGTGCTCCGACATTATTGCACAACATAGCATTCAGGCACTGGTGTACGTCAGAGTTCCGCTGAGACGATTCGGCGGCTCGGTTTCCATGGGAGCGTGTGTGTGCCGATGACGTCTTTCCCCCCACATGTTGCTGGTGCCTGCACGTGACCTGCAGTGGACGTCCGGTGGTGAGCTCTGTCCCCGGCTCTATCAAGAGGCTCTATCAAGAGACTTCAAATCAGAAGGAACTCCACTGGTCTGCTAAGGACCAATGGGGCTCCTTGGAGCCCAAATTCAAAGATGTTGTCTGTGTATAGGGACACCGTCAGTCAGCGTCAGCTAGGGTCTTTGTGTGCGCAGTGCACGTCTGTGCTGTCCGCACCGTCTCGTTAGTGCTACACCCGTCCTATTGTTTATATTACTTGTATAGTGTGTTCGCTGACTATACTGTACTGTAGTCTGTGTATAGGGACACCGTCAGTCAGCGTCAGCTAGGGTCTTTGTGTGCGCAGTGCACGGCTGTGCTGTCCGCACCCTCTTGTTAGTGCTACACCCGTCCTATTGTTTATATTACTTGTATTGTGTATTCGCTGAATTGTACTGTAGTCTGTGTATAGGGACATCGTCAGTCAGCGTCAGCTAGGGTCTTTGTGTGCGCAGTGCACATCTGCACTATCCGCACCCTCTCGTTAGTGCTACACCCGTCCTATTGTTTATATTACTTGTATTGTGTATTCGCTGAATTGTACTGTAGTCTGTGTATAGGGACACCGTCAGTCAGCGTCAGCTAGGGTCTTTGTGTGCGCAGTGCACGTCTGCGCTGTCCGCACCCTCTCATTAGTGCTACACCCGTCCTATTGTTTATATTACTTGTATTGTGTATTCGCTGAATTGTACTGTAGTCTGTGTATAGGGACATCGTCAGTCAGCGTCAGCTAAGGTCTTTGTGTGCGCACTGCACACTCTCTCGTTAGCGCTACACCGATCTCTGCTGTAGAGTACACCTGTCCGTCACCTCACACACCCACCACCACCAGTCCCACCCCATTAAAGTACCCCACTTGTCCCACCCGCCTTTACATACATAAGTTTTTTTTCATTTGTATAATATTAAAAATATACGATGTCTGGCACTGGCAGCCGCGGTTTGGGCAGGGGCAGAAAGGGCATCGCCAAGAGAGGAGGTCGTGGGCGTGGCAGCCACGCCACCACCACCACCATGCGCAGTTCTGCGTCTGCACCAGTGGCTATTCCGCCATTAGCCACTGGCCGTGGACGCCTTGGCCGCCCAACAGCTGGGAGTCACGCTGCAGGGACACAGCAGCAGCAGCGTGTGGCGCAGATGTTCCTCCCACCGCCAGGTCATAGCCGTACTATTGAGGAGAAGGACGCAGACTCTGTGGTGGAACTGATGGTGGATGAGCAGGCCACCATTAGCTCTGGAACCGAGTCCTCCACCCCCGCCACCACTCCTGTTCGCAAGAGCAGCAGCAGCCGACCAGCACTGCCTGGGGAGGAGGAGTGCAGTTCTCCAGCCCCAGCGGGCGACACCAGCACCCTGTCACTCAGCACCTTCTTATCCCCAAGCACAGTGGGGTTATGGAATGCTGTTGCGGCAGAATTGGAGGAGGAAGGAATGCTCATGGGCACTTTGGGGGATGATGCTTTGGACAGTCAGACAGTGGTGACTGTCCATCCGCCCATGCATGCAGAAGGGGAGTTTGTGGGATCTCAGCAGGACATGTTTGCGGAGGGGGAGGATGATGATGACAGGGTGAAGGACAGAGACTGGGTGCCAGGTCCTGGGAGTGGGGATGTCATCAGCTCTGAGGAGGAGGAGGAGGATGCGTCTGTGGGCCTTGCTAGAAGGATCAGCATCGCAGGCATGGGCAGGATCACAAGTGGTATGCAGGCCACACAGCGTGCTGATCCGGAGACGAGTTCTGCCAGTACCACCACCAGCCGCACCAAGACCCCCCCCCCCCCCCCCCAACCACCACAGGGAGACCAGCGGCAGCAGCACCTTCCAGCCTAAGAAGCAACTTCACCTCCCCAATATGGAATTTTTCACCCTGCCATATGTGGAGTGCAAGTATGCCACCTGCAACCAGTGCCGCAAGCAGCTCAGCAGAGGGAAGGAGCCCTCTGCGTTTGGCACCACCTCTCTGGTCAACCATCTTGCAGGGAAACACTTTCATGAGCATGAGGAGTTTGTGAAGTTAAAGGAAGCTGGCAGTGGCAGTGGCAGACCCGCCACCACTGCGAAGCTGTCGGCAGCAGCCACCCGCCCTCCTCCACCTCCTCCAGCAGCACCAGCAGGAGTGTGTCAGCAACGCACTGCTCCTCCTCCCTCTGCAACTCCTGCCGCCGACACTGAGGCCTGTTCTGGCAGCCAGTCCTCAGTGGCCTTCTCTGCTCCCTCTAGTGATTCCCGAGCCGACAAAAGGCATCGCCAGACCCTGCTCAGTGACACCTTCCAGGGGGTGGTCAGGGTTCTGCCTCCCAGCAGCCGTCGCGTTCGCCAGCTGAACGGCTTGCTGGCATGGGCCATGTGCTCCCAACTCCTGCCTTATTCCCTTGTGCAGGAGGGGAGCGACATGCGTGCGCTCCTGATGTGTGCAGCCCCCGATTAGCCAATCTCCAGCCCACATTATTTCGCACGCACGGCCATTAGGGATGCTCATTCGGATTCCACGGAAATGCAATTTCCGAAATTCCGATCGGAAATTGCATTTCCGCATTGGAATGCGGAAATAGGTAATGCAAGTGCGTTAGGCGGATTTCCGCCGGAAATCGCGTAAATTCCGCCCGAATTTACCATTGATTTTCTCAAAATCTATAAGGTCTTTTTGAAAACTTTTTTTTGCATCTTGTTCACAAGATTCAGTTTAATAACCCCTGAAAATTTGGTGTTTCTAGGACTTATGGGGGCTTTGCTATTAACCGCTAAAGTCGGCAGATTTTTACTTAATGTAAAATGCAGAAAATCTGCTTCTGCCTATTTTCTGTATTTACATTACAGGAAAAATCCGCCGACTTTAACGGTTAATAGCAAAGCCCCCATACGTCTTAGAAACACCAAACAAACAATTTTCAGGGGTTATTAAACAGAATCTTCTGAACAAGATGCAAAAAAAAGTTTTCAAAAAGACCTTATAGTTTTTGAGAAAATCGATGTTAAAGTCGGGCGGAATTTCCGCGGTTTCCGACGGAAATTCCGCATTGGAATGCGGAAATTGGTAGCGGAAAGCGAAAGCGGAATCGGTATTTGGCAATGGCGGAATGCGGAATTACCACGGAATCGGAAATTGGCATTTCCGACCATCCCTAATGGCCATTCCTGCACTTCACAGCTCTGTGATGGCCAATGTCGGGAGAGAGCTGGAGCACACGGTGGGTCAACGGGTCCACGTCACCATGGACTCGTGGAGCAGCCGGTTTGGGACAGGCCGCTATCTGTCCTTTACCGCGCATTGGGTCAGCTTGGTGGATGGGGGTGAGGAGGGGGGAGCAGCATCGGGCACTTTCAGAGCAGCAGCAGCACCAACAACGCAGTGGGTGGTGCCACCATGCAGGGTCAGCGGAATTGCAGCAGGTTCCTCTGATCCGCTTCCATCCTCCAGCACACCAGCCCAAACCCCCCACCTCAGCAGCAGCATGAAGCCCAGCCACTGCCAAGCGCTGCTGGAATTGGTCAGCCTGGGGAAGATCAAACTGACGGCGAACCATGTCCTGGCCAAACTCCGAGAGCAGGAGAGGAATTGGCTGACCCCCAGAGGCCTCAAAGTCGGAGAGGTGGTGTCCGACAATGGGACAAACCTGGTTGCTGCAATCAGCAGGGGAGACCTGACCCACATCCCCTGCCTGGCGCACGTCCTGAACCTGATAGTCCAAAAGTTCCTGCGGACCTACCAGGGGATGGACTGACTCCTTGAGGCAGCAAGGAAGGTTGTGCGTCATTTCTGGCACTCGGCTGCAGCCGTAGCAAGCCTGGAAGAGGTGCAGAAGGAGCTGCACCTGGCACAGCACCGGCTCACGATCGATGTTCCAACTCGCTGGAACTCCACCCTGGCGATGTTGGAGCGTCTGGTTGAACAGAGGCAGGCTGTCAGCCAGTACCTTGCATGAGCAACAGTTGCCTCCATCACTGCAACTGGGCGTGCCGCCACCAACCTCCCGTCCATCATCTCCACGGAGGACTGGGGGCACATGCAGCAGGTGTGCTCAGTCCTGGCACCCTTCCTGCAGGCCACCAACATGGTAAGCAGGGACCATGCAATGGTGTGCGAGTGGGTCCCCTTGGTGTGTGTGCTGGACAGGGCCCTGTATGCACTGCTGGAAGAGGGAGCAGCAGCCTTGGACCAGCAGGAGCTGCAGGCAGCTTCACAGGCCACCTCTGAGGAGGAGGGCTTGGAGTTGGTGGAGGTCCCTGACCTTGCTGCTGATGAGGGGGAGCAGCAGAGCACAGTTGGACTGGTGCGGGGGTGGAGAGAGGATGAGGTGGAGGAGGCAGAGGAAGAGGAGGACAGCACTGTCAGCTCTGGGGCTGCCGATGATGTGCCAGCAGACGTGGCCAGACTTCTCCCAATGGCAGCGCACATGCTGAGGTGCCTGCGCAAGAGTCATCCAGATGAAGCAGAGGGAGGACATCTGGATCTGCATGATGCTGGACCCACGTCTGAAGGGGAAGCTCAGCCAGTTCCTGCCTGCAGGAGGAGACCATGCGCAACAAATGAGGGATTTGCAGCTGTCCCTTGTTGAGCGCTTGGAGGAAGCCTTCCCTCAGCCATCCACCCCCACTGTCCAGCCAGCACAGAGGCAGCAGCAGGTGCCTGCATCCACCAGCAGCAAGCGCACGCGCACCACAGACCTGCTGTCTCTGAACAATGAGCTCTACATGAGTGTAGAGCTGCCAGGGACTAGAGAGGAGGTGCCTGCAGCAGCATCCTTCTCCAGTCACAGACAGCGCTTGACCCGCATGGTGGCTGACTACATGGGGTCCTTCAGCGTGCTTGACAGCGTTGCCCCTGTTGATCCCATGGAGTATTGGGTCAAGCACCTGCCCACCTGGAGCGAGCTTGCGCAGTACGCCCTGCAAGTGCTCTCCTGACCCCCTTCCAGCGTACTGTCAGAGCGTTGCTTCAGTGCAGCCGGTGGAGTCATCACTGAGAAGCGATCTCGTCTGTCTCACAAGTCTGTGGATAGACTGACGTTTCTCAAAATGAACCAGGCTTGGGTGGAAGGCGAATTCCTGGCCCCTGTTGTCGGCGAGAGGGGGACATGAAGTGGCACACACACATTACACCTGCTGCTGCTTCTGTATTTCCTCCTGCTGTCTGTGTCTCCACTGCCAGGGAACACATTAAAAGGTGCTGCTGCCCATGCGTCACCAGCTATTTACGCTCAAAAATAGCTGTATTATTTTGAAAAAATTTTTTAAATTATTTTAGAGGTGTCCGGGTTGAAAACTGTGCTGTCCCAATTGTGTATTGGACACAATGTGGGCTTCACGACCGCTATCTGGAACCTCATGGTGTTTATTTACGGCCCTGGAACCAACGCTAGGAACCAGGGCCTATTATGTCTCGCTGCCTGCCCTCCTGCCTGCTGCCTGCTGCCAGTCTGCCACGCACTCAACCTCCTCACGCTGCCTGCTGCTGTATTTCCTCCTGCTGTCTGTATGTTTCCACTGCCAGGGAACACATTAAAAGGTGCTGCTGCCCATGCACCACTAGCTATTTACGCTCACAAATAGCTGCATTATTTTGAAAAAAAAATGTAAATTATTTTAGAGGTGTCCGGGTTGAAAACTGTGCTGTCCCAATTGTGTATTGGACACAATGTGGGCTTCACGACCGCTGTCTGGAACCTCATGATGTTCATTTGCGGCCCTGGTACCACCGCTAGGAACCAGGGCCTATTATGTCAGTCACATCACACTGCCTGACACACACTACTCCTCCTCCTGTAGCTGCATTGAGCTTCTGCTGTCTGTGTGCTGCTACCACTGCCAGGGAGAACAGAAGAAGAACTATTTTCTGCTGCCACCCACTCTCCTACCAGCTATTACCACACTACAATAGCTGCAACTACTTCCTCCTCCTGCTGATGTCTGTGTTTTACCACTGCCAGGGTACACAGAAAAAGGCGCTGTGGCTTGCAATGTGCCACTAGTACCTATTATGCCATTAACACAAATATGACTATGGTGTTATTAAAATAAAATATTTCCACAAATGAAGTAAAAAAAGATATTACAAAAGAAAGGAAAACCAAGACACATAATATAATGATAGAGAAGAAGAGGAGGAAGAAGAAGAAGAAGAAGAAGAAGAAGAAGAAGAAGAAGAAGAAGAAGAAGAAGAAGAAGAAGAAGAAGAAGAAGAAGAAGAAGAAGAAGAAGATATAGAAGAAGAAGAAGAAGAAGAAGAAGATATAGAAGAAGAAGAAGATGAGGAAGAAGAAGATATAGAAGAAGATGAAGATGAAGAAGAAGAAGAAGAAGAAGAAGAAGCTATAGAAGAAGAAGACGAAGAAGAAGAAGATATAGAAGAAGAAGAGGGAGATATAGAAGAAGAAGAAGATATAGAAGAAGAAGAAGAAGAAGAAGAAGATATAGAAGAAGAAGAAGACAAGGAAGAAGAAGATATAGAAGAAGAAGAAAAAGATACATAAGAAGAAGAACAAGATATAGAAGAAGAACAAGATATAGAAGAAAAAGAAGAAGATATAGAAGAAGACGAAGACGAAGAAGAAGAAGATATAGAAGGAAAAGACAAGGAAGAAGAAGATATAGAAGAAGAAGAAAAAGATACATAAGAAGAAGAACAAGATATAAAAGAAGAACAAGATATAGAAGAAAAAGAAGAAGATATAGAAGAAGAAAAATATAATTGAAGAAGATACAAGAAGTAGAAGATGAAGAAGATTCGAGTAGAAGAAGATATAGAAGAAGAAGATATAGAAGAAGAAGATGAAGACGACGTAAATGAAGACTTCCAACTTACAACTATTTTGGACACACCTTCTCGTGCAAACACTTTTCATGAAGTTAATTTACTATTTTTGATACCTTTTTTATAACTACTACATCACCACATAATCACTAAGCTTG
This sequence comes from Hyperolius riggenbachi, assembly GCF_040937935.1. Lineage (NCBI taxonomy): Eukaryota > Metazoa > Chordata > Amphibia > Anura > Hyperoliidae > Hyperolius > Hyperolius riggenbachi. Next base: position 13,202,555 of record NC_090649.1, on the reverse strand, counting down.
AATATTTTACTCGAATACAGACTCGGATAGTGACGTCGGATATCCGAGTTCGAATCGGATATTCGATTAACTCGAATATCGAACTTCGAGTGAATTCGGATAGTTTACTATCCGAATTCGACCAAACTCGAATATGATAATGAGGTATCCGATCAACACTGTTGTATCGTAGTGATCACTTTGACAGTGGCGGCGGCAGGGGGGAAATGAAGAGGATCCACTCACCTCCCTGCTGTTCCAGCGACGATTGGCGGCCCCCTCTGCTCTGGCCGGCATCTCTGCTCCGTCTGACGTCAGTGCCGGGTCCCGGCTTGATGACGTCATCAAGCCGCGACCCGACCTGAGCGTCATTTGGAGCGGAGATGTCGGCTGGAGAAGAGGTGGCTACTGCGGCTCATCACTGGAGCCTGGAAGGTGAGTGATGGCTGCCAGCTACAGGGGGGGCACCTGCCTCCATGGGGAACACCATGCCCATCCAGCCACAGACGGGATCCGGCCGCTCGACCCCCGCAAACGCGCCCACCTCCATGCAAATTGCCCTGGTCCTTAAGGTGGGGTTAGGCAACCGGTTCTAAAGTGGTTAATTACAGATGTGAGGAAAGGACCGTGGTGGACAAAGATCAGGTAAAAACAAAAATAAAACATTCCAATTTAGTGTATTGCTTTTCCCCTAAACAGAATCCTCTTTAAGCATATGTGGATAATTGTACTTATACTTGTAAGTGATAGAAGGTGCAGGGCCATACAACTCAGCACACAAGTTACCCCCCCCCCCCTTTTCTCCCCACAAATAGAGCTTTCTGCTGGTGGGGTCTGATCGCTCCCCCAATGTTTATTTTTTATATACATATGTATTTCATTATTTTGTAAATACATTGCCTTTTTTTTTATTACTCTAGTATCCCTACCTCTCCCCCCCCCCCCGCCAGCCAATCAGCATGTGATTAGATGTCATAGCGGATCATCATTCTGCCTCCCAGGGGGATAGCCGTGTTACACGGCTGTCCCCAGTACAGCACTGCCTTAGCGCTGTACATGATTATTACACTAGGGATGGTCGCTGGATTCCGAGGAATTAAGAATTCCGCGATTCCGTACGGAATTTGGTGATTCCGTTCCGTTGTGAACTATGGCGGAATTTCCACGAAAAAATGTGAATTTCCGCAGAATTGTACGGAATACACGTTTTTTTCCCAACCAAACTGATTTCTGCTCGATAGACTTCCTCCTCCCTCTTATTCCGGAGGAGGAGGGTCTTGTCTTCCAGGGAATTGTAGGATTTCAAAAGCCAGCTTAAATACAATCGAACCCAGGTCTAGTGCTCGGTAGGCAGCTCTCCTTACCGCTATACCACAACCAACACTACATGCTGAAGCCAGCCTAGAATGTACCATTATGATATATCCAAGAGAAAAATGAGCTTACTTAGGGATTTGTAGGATGTCAAAAGCCAACTCACATACATTGGCCAGGAATCAAACCCAGGCCTACCACTTGGTAGGCTGCTATCCTAAACATTAATTATACCACCAACACTACACACAACAGTGTTACATGCTGAAGCCAGCTGTTAAGCTTGGAGGTGTAATCTCCACAGTCAGCATACAACACATAAGCTGACGTGAAGGAGGTACACACACCAGCACAAGGGATCAGGATATCCCCAGTTTAGTGGAGGAGAGGACTGACTCCAATAGGAGATTGTGGCGCACAGAGCCGGTGCAGATCCGAACAGCCACAAACAACACTTTCGTAATAACGTCTCAGCGCAAAGTAGCGCTGAGCGCATAAACCAGGACTGAGGAGATCAGAATAAGTAGACAGAATGAACGCTTGCTAGCTAGCGGCTACTTAGCGACAGCAAGCGTCCAAAACCAGACAGACTGGAATGAGGCAGCCAATGCGTTGCGGCGATGGCGTGCCTCACAAAGACAGGACAGGATAGTCAGAAAATAGCAGGATCGAGACAGATGAACGTAACACAGATAAATATACAATAAGTATGTTTTCCTAGCGTATTACAATTACAGCTATCAATGAAACTCTTTGTAAGGTCTGACTAACATATGTATATATCGGCAATGAACATATAACAATATGACATAAGCAGGAACGCTGACTAGGACTGGAGTAATACAGGGAACAGGACTCAGAAGGATTCGCTATCTCTTCGCAGAGATGAACGCAATCCACAAACAGAACCAGGAACAGGATAACTAGCTCAGCACGGGTGTTCACGGTACGCGCAAACTACCAAAACGTGCTGGAAAACTGACTAACTGAACACAGGAAATAAACAGTTCGTGTACGTATATATCAGCGACACTGATATATTAACGTAACACGAATACAAGGAAAATAACAAAATGCGCAAGTATGCGTATATATTGGCGATGAACCAATATATGACACAAGACAAGCAAGTAGCAACTTCTAGAACAAGAGCAGAACTAGGAGGACTCGCTGACCCCTTCGCAGGAGTCAGCGCAGTCCACACGGACCAGGAACGAGGTGGGGCACGAGCAGAGTAACAGATACAATCTGAGACTATGATAGCCCATGAGGCATTGCAGGAAGCAGTTCTTTATACTGAGGTCATCCAATGGGAGCAGACCTGCAGATTCCCACACAAGTGAATGGTAATTAATCACAGGCTGATAGCAGGAAAAGGCAGACAATGATATGCAGCCTGCAGGAAAGGGACCGCCCCTCCACTGCAGCAGACAATGTTTGTTTACACAAGAGCATATTAAACTGTCATTAACTTCAGAGCGACTGCAGATGGAATCAGCAACTAGTTTAAGTGCAAACCAAACTATGCAAGCAAATGCATGTAATGACATTAGAACTGCTTGGTTTGCAATACCACTGCAGTCAGCAGTAAACGCTGCAGAAGCGATCATAACAGTACCCCCTCCCTTAAACGCGGCCTCTGGACGCCTATGAAAACTGACATATTTCTCCTGAACCACCCAAACCAAAAAATCAGAAGTGGGAAATCCAGCAAACTGATCTGACTGAAAATTCATGAAGGTCGGATCCGTCCGACAAAACCAAATTCCCGAATCAGTCTCACCAAAACTAGACCAATTGGAACCAGAACCTACCGAACCATGCCCGTCAGCACTACAAGCCTCAGTGTGACACCCATCAGAACCACGACTTCCAGAAAACAACCCCAAGAAACTCTCTGAGCGATACCCACCGCCTTCCCGGGACTGTCCAAAAACGCCAAAGCCTTTGCAATGCCCACCGGAACTGTCCCCACCAACACAAAACCCACCGTTGAACCAGTCCAAGGTACCAGGACAAGTTTCCTCAGAGATCTCCCAGAACACTTGGAAGCTCCAAAGAGATCCCCACAGGTCAGAACGCCCCTTAGGCTCACATGGAGAACCATCAAGAACCCCTATGGAACCCAGGTCAACTCTAGAGTCAGGGTCACAAGGACAAACATCAAGATCAGGGTTTTTAGGGACCAGAACCATCTCCGGGCATGCAGGCCAACCGGCAACATCAGAACATGTCTCCACTAGGGAAGCGTGTGAGCACGCCAACACAGACACACTTGGGCACTCTGGCATACGAAGCACATCTGGGCACACCGGCACAAGAGAGACTTCTGGGCATGTCAAGGAACTGCAAACCTCAAAGTCAGTCAAGGTAGGACCGAAACCAGGACTGGGCAAAAAAAAATCATCATGACTAGACTTCACAGTTACTGGATTCTCACTAAAAAATGCAGGATCAGACTTAGATGTCTCTGATTCCAGCAAAGTTATTAACAAATCATGTTCAGGGGCATTTACAAGACAGGACAAATCTTCTGATGTATGCACCGAACTAGACAGGGTTTCCATAACTTCTTCTGGACTAGACAGAGACTCATCAAATACACTGGATTGGAGCTCATGAAGGGCTGCAAAACAAGTCAGTAGTGCAGCAATCCCCACTGAACTAGGCAAAACTGAGTAACTCACTGGACAGGAAGGGGACTCAGGAACTTCTGCCACACCGGCCAGAGAACCAGAATTTTCCAGGATACAGGGCTGGGTTTCAGAAACACTCATTAACCCGGACTGAAATTCTGAGATTTCTATTATTTTTTCCAGCGAGTCAGAATTATCCATGTTACAGGACAAGACTTTTGAAACATTCAGAGGACAGGGCTGGAATTCCTCGGCTGTTACAACACTGGAGAGGGACTCAACAACATTGGTTAAATCAGACTGTGTACAGGGCAAGGTATCTAACACACTTGCTGACGAGGACAATATTTCAATGGCTTCTGCTTCGCTGGGCAGAAATTCATCAAGTTTTATTAGAGCAGACTGTAATTCTAAAACAGCTGCTAGACAAGTGAATATTACTGCAGCACCAACTGAGGTAAGCAGTGCCTCAGACTGTTCTGCTAGAGGGTTTGAAGTATCCAAAGTACTGAGTGAAGCATAAGACTCTGTGACTACAGCTTCACTGGACAGGATCACCGAACAGTCCACACTGCAGGGCAAAACCATGGAAGCACCTGCTGGACAGCATAATGATTCTGTGACCTGAGTTTCATTGGAGAGATCTACTGCACAATTCATGGTACAGAGCAAGTTCACTGGAACATTTTCTGAACACGGTAATAATTCTGCGATTTCGGACTCACATAGCAGACGCTCTGAGTTATTCATGAAACTAGAGTGAGGTGTAGAAACAGGAAGATCAAAACACAATGTTTGCGCATCTAAATCACCATTCAATTGTGAAATTGGAAAATTCAGATGCTGGGGTTCTGAGATTTCTGGACAGGATTGCTGGGACTCAGAAACTGATGTAGTGCATCTATTGGCATCTGCTGGATCAGACAGGAGTTGAACTTTATTAACACAGGTAATTTCTGCAGAAGTGTTTGCAGAGACAGGCAAGATTTTTCTGGTGTCTGTTTCACTGAACAAAGACTCATGAGTACTGGCTAGGCTGGACTCAGAAGTCAGCAGGACCTCTGGGTCCTCTGCTGAGAAATTTGTGCAGGGCAAGATTAAGGAAGTATTAGTAATTTCTGTCTTACTGGGAAGTAACACTGAGTTATCCATGGTACAGGGTGGAATTACAGGAACTTCAATTTCACACAAAAGGAGCTCTGAATCACTCGCTGAATCAGCCAAAGGTGCTGAAGCAGGCGAGTCCTCAGGAACTGAGGAAGTGGAACAATCTCCACTTGACAGTGTGTCTTCCCTGGTATCAACTGATTGAATCGCATAAAAATCGTCCAGAATCATTCTCCACACATCGATCAATGGAGCCACAAAGTCATACCCACACACACCAGTTTTTATTAGGTTATAGGCAGACTTAATGCATGCATTCAATACTAATTCACTTTTTGCACTGTAAAACTGACAAAATGAACTTGCATCTTTCTTCCATTCATAGACCAGGGCTTCCATCTCTCCTTTCTCAAATGGAGGATCCCATGCATAATTAACAGCTGAGCATTCCGGCTGATCATAGTTTGCAAATGTGTTAGTGGCAGAAACATACATTGGGTTATTTAGCAGGTGATTGGCCGATTTCTTATTCCTAAGGATCTCCAATACCTGTAGCAAGTGTTGAACTGTAGTGTATGCAAATTTCCCTTGCTGCACGAATAAATTGATCTGTTCAATACTCTGTAATATATCTTCATAATCATATTCAGATAATTCATTTAAACAAGAACTTTTATTTTCCCTGGCTAGCAATGAAAGTTCATTAGTAGTTTCATAGGTCCATTTGACTCCCCTGAATGGTGACTGAATTTCATTATCTGCTACTGGCGGAGTCTCATTACAGATCTGATGCGCAGTCACCAAGGGCAACGACTCTGCTGATTGTAACGCTTTTCTTTTGGAGCGTTTACGTTTGGCTTTAGACCCTGCTGCCTTAGCAGAAGAAAAGTTATCAGAACAATTATCTGCTTGCTGATTATTTTTGTAGGCAGTAGAAGGAGCAGCTGATTGACAAGCTGCCAGGAGCTTATCAAAAGGGCTAGGCAAATCGGTTTTGCGCAGCCAGTTATGGATCACAAACGCTAGAAATTCCAGTGGTCTCTCTTTTAAATTGGTATGATCCAAGACATCGTAAGCCCACTGAAACAATCTTCCCTTAAATAAAACATAAACTAGCTGGGAGGCCCACGTTGAAACAGGAGTAGCCTGGAGCTCGGGATTGGCCAGGAACCTGGTACATTCAGAAAAAAACTCATTTTCTGTTTCAGAATTGAGCTTCTCAAATTTCTTAAAGGAACAGGAACCATAACAAACAGTGTCATTTTTGCTAGGAACCCCCCCCCCACAATGAGGATTGGTAAGGGGGCTATCATAATGTTAAGCTTAGAGGTGTAATCTCCACAGTCAGCATACAACACATAAGCTGACGTGAAGGAGGTACACACACCAGCACAAGGGATCAGGATATCCCCAGTTTAGTGGAGGAGAGGACTGACTCCAATAGGAGATTGTGGCGCACAGAGCCGGTGCAGATCCGAACAGCCACAAACAACACTTTCGTAATAACGTCTCAGCGCAAAGTAGCGCTGAGCGCATAAACCAGGACTGAGGAGATCAGAATAAGTAGACAGAATGAACGCTTGCTAGCTAGCGGCTACTTAGCGACAGCAAGCGTCCAAAACCAGACAGACTGGAATGAGGCAGCCAATGCGTTGCGGCGATGGCGTGCCTCACAAAGACAGGACAGGATAGTCAGAAAATAGCAGGATCGAGACAGATGAACGTAACACAGATAAATATACAATAAGTATGTTTTCCTAGCGTATTACAATTACAGCTATCAATGAAACTCTTTGTAAGGTCTGACTAACATATGTATATATCGGCAATGAACCGATATATGACATAAGCAGGAACGCTGACTAGGACTGGAGTAATACAGGGAACAGGACTCAGAAGGATTCGCTATCTCTTCTCAGAGATGAACGCAATCCACAAACAGAACCAGGAACAGGATAACTAGCTCAGCACGGGTGTTCACGGTACGCGCAAACTACTAAAACGTGCTGGAAAACTGACTAACTGAACACAGGAAATAAACAGTTCGTGTACGTATATATCAGCGACACTGATATATTAACGTAACACGAATACAAGGAAAATAACAAAATGCGCAAGTATGCGTATATATTGGCGATGAACCAATATATGACACAAGACAAGCAAGTAGCAACTTCTAGAACAAGAGCAGAACTAGGAGGACTCGCTGACCCCTTCGCAGGAGTCAGCGCAGTCCACACGGACCAGGAACGAGGTGGGGCACGAGCAGAGTAACAGATACAATCTGAGACTATGATAGCCCATGAGGCATTGCAGGAAGCAGTTCTTTATACTGAGGTCATCCAATGGGAGCAGACCTGCAGATTCCCACACAAGTGAATGGTAATTAATCACAGGCTGATAGCAGGAAAAGGCAGACAATGATATGCAGCCTGCAGGAAAGGGACCGCCCCTCCACTGCAGCAGACAATGTTTGTTTACACAAAAGCATATTAAACTGTCATTAACTTCAGAGCGACTGCAGATGGAATCAGCAACTAGTTTAAGTGCAAACCAAACTATGCAAGCAAATGCACGTAATGACATTAGAACTGCTTGGTTTGCAATACCACTGCAGTCAGCAGTAAACGCTGCAGAAGCGATCATAACACCAGCCTAGCATATACCATTGGGATATATCCAAGAGAAAAATGAGCTTGCTTAGGGATTTGTAGGTTGTCACAAGCCAACTCACATACATTGGCCAGGAATCGAACCCTGGCCTACCGCTCTTGTTAGGCTGCTATCCTAACCATTATACCACCAACACAACACAACACACTACAATACTACATGCTGAAGCCAGCCTAGCGTGTACCATTGTGACATATCCAAGAGAAAAATGAGCTTGCTTAGGGAATTGTAGGATGTCAAAAGCCAACTCACATTGGCCAGGAATCGAGCCCAGACCTATCGCTTGGTAAGCTGTTATCCTAACCATTATACCACCAACACAATACACTACAATGCTACATGCTGAAGCCAGCCTAGCATATACCATTGGGATATATCCAAGAGAAAAATGAACTTGCTTAGGGATTTGTAGGATGTCAAACGCCAACTCACATACATTGGCCAGGAATCAAACCCAGGACTACCGCTTGGTAGGCTGCTATCCTAACCCTTATACCACCAACACAACACAATACAATACAATGCTACATGCTGAAGCCAGCCTAGCATGTACCATTGTGATATATCCAAGAGAAAAATGAGCTTGCTTGGGGATTTGTATGATGTCAAAAGCCAACTCACATACATTGGCCAGGAACTGAACCCAGGCCTACCACTTGGTAGGCAGCTATCCTAACCATTACTCCACCAACACTACATGCTGGAACTTTGTGGAGCAGACTTACTTCCTCCCTCCAAAAGACACACATACATCCCCATAAAATCATTCAACAGCAACTGCGTGCACAGTCTTCGTGGTACACAGTCTCCGTGGCACAATTGGTTAGCACGTTTGGCTGTTAACTGAAAGGTTGGTGCCATTCAAGCCCACCCAGGCATGGCCTTGCCTTTTGTGTTCAACAGTTGTCCGAATAGATCCCCAGATAGCCATGTAGACTCATCTCTCTCTCTCTCTCTCTCTCTCTCTCTCTCTCTCTCTCTCTCTCTCTCTCTCTCTCGTAGGGATGGTCACCACTTTCTGCGGAATTGTATTTTCCGCAATTTTTCAGCGGAAATTGGTCATTCCGTTCCGTTTGGTCGGAACAGAATTGCTTTTTCAATCCAGCAGAATTCCAAAATTGCCTGTGAAATTATGCCGCTATCCATTGATGGTTTTAAGCTTAAAATTCAGTTCAATGGCATCAAGTCCTAGAGAGAGAGAGAGAGAGTGTGCTTATTTTTCTCTTGGCTATATCACAAGGTTACATGCTAGGCTGGCTTCAGCATTTAGCATTGCAGTGTTTTGTGTTGGTGGTATAATGGTTAGAGATGGGCCGAATCTCCAATTTTTGGTTCGTGAACTTTCACAGAAGGTTCGGCTCGTGCGAACTTTCGTGAACCGCAATAGATTTTAATGGGGAGGCGAAATTGGAAAACTAGAAACACTTATGCTGGCCACAAAAGTGATGGAAAAGATGTTTCAAGGGGTCTAACACCTGGAGGGGGAAATGGCGGAGTGGGATACACACCAAACGTCCCGGGGAAAAATCTGGATTTGACGCAAAGCAGCGTTTTAAGGGCAGAAATCACATTGAATGCTAAATTACAGGCCTAAAGTGCTTTAAAACATCTTGCATGTGTATACATCAATCAGGGAGTGTAATTAGTGTACTGCTTCACACTGACAGACCAAACTCACTGTGTAACGTACTGCAAACAGCTGATTGTATAGTGACGGCCGTGCTGGACTGGTGCGCAGCATGGCGAGATTGCTCTTTCTCAGTGATATCAGGTAATGTCTGACTGCCTTATCTCATTTCGATGTTTCTTTTTTTACCATTGTTAAAGCTTACATCTATTTTTTTTAAATTATATTTTCTACTTGCTGTTCAGTACCTGCAACGAGAATCTGTTATGGAGGGAAAGTCTGCCATTGTCATCACAGGTAATGGCCGGGGAATCAAGGTTCGATTCCGGTCCGAAGTGGGAGCCTGAGACCCATGCTGTACCTGCCCTGACCGTGCTTTGCAGACCCTTGACCCAGCGGTAGACAAACCAACTCGAAAGCATTTGCCAATAATGTTTTATGGAGGGCAAGTCTGCCATTCATTTAACTGTGTGAAACTTTTGATGGTATTAGTTTCTCATTGCCATGGTGACTGACCGTGGATAATGGCCGGGGAATCCGGTTTCTATTCCGTTCCGGAGTTGGAGCCTAAGAAACGGCTACCACTACACATCCAGGCAAGGAAGGCAGCAGGCATGGCATGCTCGCCCCGAGGTAGTGACCAAAAATAACAATACGGGAGAACTTTTGAGGCCCTGTTGTGTATGTGAAATGAATAAACTTTAAATCCTTTAATGAGAATCTGTTATGGAGGGCAAGTCTGATGGTCCTTCACTGCGATTCAGCAGGTTGGTCTCCTCCTCAAGGAGGCGATAATATTTTATGGAGGGCAAGTCTGCCATTGTAAGTGACCACAGGTAATGGCCGGGGAATCCTGGTTGTATTCTGGTCCGGAGTTGGAGCCTAAGAAATGGCTACCACCACACATCCAGGCAAGGAAGGCAGCAGGCATGGCATGCCCGCCCCGAAGTAGTGACCAAAAATAACAATACGGGAGCACTTTCAAGGGCTTGCTATATTTGAAATGAATTATGTAAAGGATAGCTGTAACGATTGTGGAACTTCCTCCGTGATCAGCGCACAACGCGTGCGCAGATACGGCGGAAATCTTCCACAAGCGTATGATTGCAGGAACCCAGCAAAAGGTGCTACGCACCCGTAGAGGGAAATTCCTGTTGGCAGATGGCGTTGTGGAGTGCAGAGGAACCAATCCTCTGTACCTCCACAAATGCCAGACAGGAATTGTACGAAGCGCAGAACGCACTCGCAAGAGAAGCGATTGCGAATGAGAACGAGCAAAGGGACAGGTTGTATGTGTGTGCACCAAACTAGTCGTCAACCCACGACGGTGCACACACCACAGCAGATAAGAAGTAGGAACGCGATCGCGAGAGGTGCGATCGCCAGACGTGACACAAGGTTATAGCAAGGCAGAGCATGAGAGTAGCAAAGGCACAGCAAATCATACAATGAGGCGATACGGAAAATAACAAACGCTAGCTAAACGCGAACACCGCACTCATTCGCAACAGTGCACGCGGTTATGCGCGGTCTCCATGTGATAAGCACAATAGAGACAAGCACGCCTAACTAACCATCGACAGACAAACATGAAACAGAGGACGCGAACGCCTGCTTAACGGTTACCTCACCGAGCCTCCAGCAAGCGTTGGTAGCAGACAAGACAGACACACGAAAACAGGGACAAGCGAGAGATAGGATCCACAGCACTAGCGAAAGTGGCTAGCGCGATCCAGGAAGACAGAACAGAAGGATCCACAGCACTAGCGCAGGATGCCAGTGCGATCCAGGTAGACAGAACAGAGTAGCAGACCAGAAGGATCCACAGCACTAGCGCAAGGCGAGTGCGATCCAGGAAGGCAGAACAGATGGATCCACAGCACTAGCGCAAGGCGAGTGCGATCCAGGAAGACAGAACAGAAGGATCCACAGCACTAGCGCAGGATGCTAGTGCGATCCAGGTACAGATCAGAAGGGGCTACCAGTAACAACCGCTGTTCCAGTTAGCACCCAGACACACTGAACAATTTCCTGTCGACCACCGCTGGGACAGGACAATCGCAACAGACAAACAAAACAGATAAGCAATCCTAACTGCACAAAGGAAACATGCCCAGTGCAGTTTCCAGGGATAACTCTAAGCTGATCTTCAAACAAAGAGCAAGGCTGACACTCCTCCAGGAGTGTTACACAGGACTAAATCCTTATGACCAGCCAAGCATTGTGGGAAACACATAGTACTTATAGTACACGCCTCCAATGAATGTGGCCAGGCAGTTTGCATGACAACGTATGCAAATTCCTCAGCAAGCACAAGCAGCAAAACTGACAGAAGCTCTCCTTTCCAGAGTCCTGCAGCATGTAAACCTAAACAATGGTCAAAAAGCTGCCTGACTGCACAGGCAGCTGAGCAAATCATTACAGTACGCCCCCCCCCCCCCCCTCCAGGGTCGAATTCCAGACGACCCTCAAAACTGCTATTAGCAAAAGACTTCAACCGAAGACTCATGAAGGTCGGGACAGCCCGACAAGGTCCAATTCCAGAGCCAGTCCACCCGAAACCGACCTCATCGGAAACAGAAGCCACCGAAACATGCCCATCAGCACTACAAGTCTCAGTGTAACACCCATCAGGACTGTGGATACCAGCGAAGAAGCCATCGACACCCTCCAGACAATACCCACAACCTTCCAAAGAGCGTCCGAAAATACAGAATCTGCCACAAAACCTGTCCGTAGTGTGTCTTTCAAAACAAAATCCGCTGTTGATCGTATTCAGGGTACAAAGCAAAACTTCTCTTGGAATCTCCCAGAACGCCTTGAAGCTCCGCAGAGATTCCAAGAAGCCAGAACACTCACCAGGCTCACATGGAGGGCTACCAAGCACCCCCATGGAACCTATGACAGTTCCAGTTTCAGAATTAGCAGAACACCCATCAAGATCAGGACTTTCAGGGACCACTTCTGGGCATGCAAGCAGGCAGGCTAAATCAGAACATGTCTCCACCGAGGAAGCATTTGAGTACGCTGGTAACCGAGGCACACTTGGGCTTTCTGGGTCACAGAGCACACTGGGGTACACCAGCACAGGAGAAACCTCAGGACATGTCGGGGGAACTGCCAACCTCAGAGTCCGGCACGACCAGACCAAAACCAGGACCGGGCAGAAAATCATCACGAGTAGAGGTCACAGGTATTGGTATTTCAAAAGAAGACTCGGTCTCAGGCTTAGAGATCTCAATGACTGTAATGGTATCTGACAGAAATTCATCATTGACTACCCATGACTGAAGCTCCACCAGAGCTGAAAAGGTAGCCAGCAAAGCAGCAATGCCCACGGAAGAGGGCAACACCTCAGAAGGACTTGGGGGTAGTGGTGCTCAGCAGAGCTCGAATATTCGAGTAGCTCGAATATTCGAGCTCTTTTTCAGCTATTCGAGCTCGGTATTCGAGCTCCGAATAGCTGTAGCTATTCGAATGGGCTATTCGAGAACACTCGAATAGCCCATTCACTATTCGAGCTATTCGAGCAAACCGGCGCTATTCGAGCTCGGTACCGAGCTCGAATAGCGTCATAGCCCAGATTGATGTGCTTAGAGCCAATCAGAGGGCTCCCAGGCCCTCTGACGGCAGCCAATCACAGAGGGGGACCCTGGCCAGCCCCTACCCTATAAATAGCGGCCGCCATGTTCGGGTTTTCCATGCTTGCCTGAGACTTGTACAGAGAGAGATCTGCTCCTTTGTGCTTTGGCTTAGCAAGTGCTCTATTGTGTTCATTTACCTAGCGTTTTTGCTCACCTACACCTGCCATATACACCTGTATTGTTGTTATTTAGATAGACATTGTATTTTAGTTAGTAGCTTGTGTGTTACATTAGAGACAGGCAGCTGCTGCAAGCTTACAGGTTTAGGCCTCAGGGGGGCCTTGCCTCTGTGGGCAGCTGTCCTCTGTTTATTTCTCTCATCATCTATACCAGTATTTCTGCTGTCCTTTACTAATAGTATTGTAGTTATACTGTACTAGGAGTAGGACACTCACTGACTGTCACTGTTTATAGGCTACTAGCTAGCTCCTGCGTGTGTGCACTCACTCACTGTCTGTGTGTACACACACTCTATTTCCTTCTGATTACTGATTGATTATTGTTAGTTGTACTTACTTACTACTTACTCTTACTGTACCCGTAGGGACACTCACTGTCACTGTTCATATAGGCTACTAGCTCCTGCGTGTGCGCACTCACTGTCTGAGTGTACACACACAACACACACTCTATTTCCTTCTGATCGCTGATTGATTATTGTAATTAGTTAGTTCTACTTACTGTTACTACTTACTCTTACTGTACTAGGAGTCTAGGACACTCAGTCACTGTGTTCATAGGCTACTAGCTCCTGCGTGCGTGCACTCACTGTCTGAGTGTACACACACCCACACTCCATTTCCTTCTGATCGCTGATTGATTATTGTTATTAGTTAGTTCTACTTACTGTTACTACTTACTTACTCTTACTGTACTAGGAGTCTAGGACACTCAGTCACTGTGTCCATAGGCTACTAGCTCCTGCGTGCGTGCACTCACTGTCTGAGTGTACACACACCACCCACACTCCATTTCCTTCTGATCGCTGATTGATTATTGTTATTAGTTAGTTCTACTACTTACTGTTACTACTTACTTACTCTTACTGTACTAGGAGTCTAGGACACCCAGTCACTGTGTCCATAGGCTACTAGCTCCTGCGTGCGTGCACTCACTGTCTGAGTGTACACACACCACCCACACTCCATTTCCTTCTGATCGCTGATTGATTATTGTTATTAGTTAGTTCTACTTACTGTTACTACTTACTCTTACTGTACTAGGAGTCTAGGACACTCAGTCACTGTGTCCATAGGCTACTAGCTCCTGCGTGCGTGCACTCACTGTCTGAGTGTACACACACCACCCACACTCCATTTCCTTCTGATCGCTGATTGATTATTGTTATTAGTTAGTTCTACTACTTACTGTTACTACTTACTGTACTAGGAGTCTAGGACACTCAGTCACTGTGTCCATAGGCTACTAGCTCCTGCGTGCGTGCACTCACTGTCTGAGTGTACACACACCACCCACACTCCATTTCCTTCTGATCGCTGATTGATTATTGTTATTAGTTAGTTCTACTACTTACTGTTACTACTTACTTACTCTTACTGTACTAGGAGTCTAGGACACCCAGTCACTGTGTCCATAGGCTACTAGCTCCTGCGTGCGTGCACTCACTGTCTGAGTGTACACACACCACCCACACTCCATTTCCTTCTGATCGCTGATTGATTATTGTTATTAGTTAGTTCTACTTACTGTTACTACTTACTTACTCTTACTGTACTAGGAGTCTAGGACACTCAGTCACTGTGTCCATAGGCTACTAGCTCCTGCGTGCGTGCACTCACTGTCTGAGTGTACACACACCACCCACACTCCATTTCCTTCTGATCGCTGATTGATTATTGTTATTAGTTAGTTCTACTACTTACTGTTACTACTTACTGTACTAGGAGTCTAGGACACTCAGTCACTGTGTCCATAGGCTACTAGCTCCTGCGTGCGTGCACTCACTGTCTGAGTGTACACACACCACCCACACTCCATTTCCTTCTGATCGCTGATTGATTATTGTTATTAGTTAGTTCTACTACTTACTGTTACTACTTACTTACTCTTACTGTACTAGGAGTCTAGGACACCCAGTCACTGTGTCCATAGGCTACTAGCTCCTGCGTGCGTGCACTCACTGTCTGAGTGTACACACACCACCCACACTCCATTTCCTTCTGATCGCTGATTGATTATTGTTATTAGTTAGTTCTACTTACTGTTACTACTTACTTACTCTTACTGTACTAGGAGTCTAGGACACTCAGTCACTGTGTCCATAGGCTACTAGCTCCTGCGTGCGTGCACTCACTGTCTGAGTGTACACACACACCACCCACACTCCATTTCCTTCTGATCGCTGATTGATTATTGTTATTAGTTAGTTCTACTTACTGTTACTACTTACTTACTCTTACCGTACTAGGAGTCTAGGACACTCAGTCACTGTGTCCATAGGCTACTAGCTCCTGCGTGCGTGCACTCACTGTCTGAGTGTACACACACTAAATTTACTTGTGATTACTACTACTGATTATTGTAACTGCTAGTTGTACTTCCTGACTGTTAATACTTACTTACTGTACTAGGGGACACTCACTCAGTCACCTCACCAACCAACCCACTCCATTAAAGTACCCCACTTTTCACCCGCCCTTTTACAAAACTTTTGTCTATACGCCCAAAACATTGAAGATGTCTGGAAGTGGCAGCCAGCGCGGTTTGGGCAAGGGGAAGGGCAGCAAGGGAATCAGGAAGAGAGGGAGCAGCATTGTGGCAAGCCGCGGCCGCGGGCGCGCCACCATGCACAGTTCCGCAGCAGCAGCAGCAGCGTCAGTGGCTAACATTCCTCCCATAGCCACTGGCCGTGGACGCCTTGGGCGCCGCCCAGGAGGAGCATCTGCAACTCACGCTGCAGAGACACAGCAGCAGCAGCGTGTAGCACCTGCTCCCATTTTCCTCCAGCCGGGTCGGAAACGTCCCATTGAGGAAAAGGATGCAGACACTGTGGTGCAACTCATGACGGAGGATGAGCAGCCCGCCATCAGCTCTGCATCCGAGGCCTCCACCCTCACCACCACCACCACCACCACCCCTGTTCGCAGCAGCCGCCCAGCAGGGTCTGGGGAGGAGGCCAGTTCACCGTCAGTCGCCGACCTCTCATTCAGCACTCTTTTGACCCCAGGCATGATGAGTCAATTGAATGCTGTTGTTGGCGATTTGGAGGAGGAGATGCTGATGGGCACTTTGGGGGAGGAGGGATTGGACAGCAAGACTGTGGCGACAGTCAAGCGTCCCATCCATGCATCAGCAGAGGAGTTTGGGGGGTCATCATCAGAGCAGGACATGTTTCAGGAGGGGCATGATGATGATGACCCGGTGACAGACAGAGACTGGGTGCCAACACATCCAGAGGATGTCGTCCTCAGCAGCTCTGAGGAGGAGGAGGAGGATGCGGTTGTGGGCCTTGCAAGGAGGCGCATCATTGCAAGCATTGGCAGCGTCCCACAGCCTGCTGGTGTCTCAGGCTCAGCAGCAGCAGCAGCAGCATCAGCCAGTACCACCACCAGCCGCACCCAAGACCCCCCCCCCCCCCCAACCACCACAGGGAAACAGGCAGCAGCGCTTCCATGCCGTAGGGGGATGTTTTTGTCACCAATCTGGCGGTTTTTCACCATGCCCACAGTGTACAGCAAGTACGCCACTTGCAACCACTGTCAGCGGAAGTTGAGCAGAGGTGCAGACCCCTTGAAGTTCAGCACCAGCTCGCTGATCAACCACCTTTCTGCGAAACACTTCCACCAGCATGAGGAGTTCCAGAGGCTGAAGGCATCTGGTGCTGGCAGTGGCACCAATCCCATCACTGCACAGCCTTCAGCAGCAGCAGCAGCAACAGCAGCCACCCGCCCTCCTGCTCCTCCAGCAGCACCAGCAGGAGTGCGGAAACGCCCTGCTCCTCCCCCCTCTGCAACTCCTGCCGCCGACACTGAGGCCTGTTCTGGCAGCCAGTCCTCAGTGGCCTCCTCTGCTCCGTCTGCTGATTCCCGTGCCAGCAAAAAGGCACGCCAGAGCCTTTTGAGCGAGTCCTTCCAGGGGGTGGTTAGGGCTCTGCCTCCCAGCAGCCGTCGCGTGCGGCAGCTGAACGGCTTGCTGGCACGGGCCATGTGCTCCCAACTCCTGCCGTACACGCTCGTGCAGGAGGGGAGCGACATGCGGGCGCTGCTTGCTTGTGCAGCCCCAGACTGGCAGCTCCCCAGCAGACACTTCTTCGCCCGCAAGGCCATTCCTGCACTGCACCGCTTTGTGATGGCCAATGTGGAGCGAGGGCTGGAGCACGCGGTTGGTGAAAGGGTCCACGTCACCATGGACTCCTGGAGCAGCCGCTTCGGGACAGGCCGCTACCTGTCCTTCACTGTCCACTGGGTCAGCTTGGTGGAAGGGGGTGAGGATGGGAGAGCAGCAGCGGGCACAGCAGCAGCAGCAACACAGTGGGTGGTGCCACCCCGCAGGGTCAGGGGAACTGCAGCGGGTTCCTCCGATCCTCTGCCATCCTCCGCCACACCTGGCCAAACCCCCCGCCTCAGCAGCAGTGTGAAGGCCCGCCACTGCCAAGCGCTGCTGCACTTGGTCAGCCTTGGCAAGACCAAGCTGACGGCAGCCCACGTGTTGGCCAAACTCCAGGAGCAGGAGCGGATTTGGCTGACCCCCAGAGGCCTCAGAGTCGGAGAGGTGGTGTCCGACAATGGGGCCAATCTGGTTGCTGCCATAGACAGGGGAAACCTGACCCACATCCCCTGTCTTGCCCACGTGCTGAACCTGGTGGTGCAGAAGTTCCTGCGCACCTACCAGGGGATGGACGAGCTGCTGGAAACGGCAAGGAACGTTGTGCGTCACTTCCGGCGCTCGGCTGCAGCCTGTGCGAGCCTGGAAGACGTGCAAAAGGAGCTGGATCTGCCACGCCATCGGCTGATCATTGACGTTCCGACTCGCTGGAACTCCACCCTGGCGATGTTGGAGCGTCTGGTTGAACAGAAGCACGCTGTCAACCACTACCTTGCCCTGGCCACTGTTTCCGCAGCTCAGAGAAGGGACAAGACCAGCAACATCCCGTCCATCGTCCCCGATGATGACTGGAGGCACATGCAGCAGGTGTGCTTAGTGCTGGCTCCCTTCCTGCAGGCCACAAACATGGTGAGCAGGGACCATGCTATGGTCTGCGAGTGGGTGCCCCTGGTTTCTCTGCTGAACAGGGCACTCGATGCTTTGCTGGCACAGGGAGCGGCAGCCTTGGACCAGCAGGAGCGGCAAGCAGCTGCACAGTCCACCTCTGAGGGGGAGGAGGAGGAGGACTTGGTGGAGGTCCCTGACCTGGCTGCTGATGAGGGGGATCAGCGCAGTGCAGCTGAGTTGGTGCGGGGGTGGAGAGAGGATGAGGCAGCAGAGGAGGAGGATGAGGAGGACAGCACTGACGTCGATGTGCCAGCAGACGTGGCCCGCCTCTTCCCAATGGCAGCGCACATGCTGACGTGCCTGCGCAGGGACCCCAGGGTGATCCAGATGAAGCAGAGGGAGGACATCTGGATCAGCATGATGTTGGACCCACGCCTCAAGGGGAAGTTGAGCCAGTTCCTGCCGCCTGCAGGAGGAGACCCAGCGCAACAAATAAGGAGCTTGCAGCAGGCCCTTGTTGAGCGCTTGGAGGAAGCCTTCCCCCAGCCTTCCACCCCCACTGTCCAGCAGCCAGCACAGAGGCAGCAGCAGGTGCCTGCATCCAGCAGCAGCAAGCGCCCCACAGACCTGCTGTCTCTCAGCCACGAGCTCTACAGGACTGTAGAGGCTCCGGCAGCAGTGACTAGAGAGGAGATGCATGCAGCAGCATCCTCCTCCGGTCACAGCCAGCGCCTGACCCGCATGGTGGCTGACTACATGGGGTCCTACAGCGGGCTTGACAGCGATGCCCCTGTTGATCCCATGGAGTATTGGGTCAAGCGCATGGAGATCTGGAGCGAGCTGGCGCAGTACGCCCTGGAAGTGCTGTCCTGCCCCCCTTCCAGCGTGCTGTCCGAGCGCTGCTTCAGTGCAGCTGGTGGCGTGGTCACCGAGAAACGCTCACGTCTGTCTCACAAGTCTGTGGACAGACTGACGTTTCTCAAGATGAACCAGGCGTGGGTGGAAGGCGAGTTCCTGGCCCCTGTTGTCGGCGAGAGGGGGACATGAACTGGCTGCCGGAACTTAGTACCATCGTTAATGTGCCTTACCACCCTTTACCACCTCCTGGCTCCTGCTCACTAAGCCAGCCTGGTTCACTTTGACTATTACGTCGCCTGCAGCCACACATTTCACACCTACAGTGGGCTGCTGCTGTGTACTGCCCTTCTGCTGTCTGTCTGTGTTTCCCACTGCCAGGGTACACAGAATTACCGTCTGCTGCCACTCTGCCACCAGCTATTACGTCACAACAATAGCTGCTCACACTGCTCCTCCATTCCTCCTGCTGCTGCTGTCTGTCTGTGTTTCCCACTGCCAGGGTACACAGAATTACCTTCTGCTGCCACTCTGCCACCAGCTATTACGTCAAAACAATAGCTATATTGGTTGTAAAACCAAAACCAAAAAAAACCAATAAAAAAAAAAAAAGGTTTAATTTTTCTGAGGTGCCCGGGTTGAAAACTGTGTTGTCCCAGTTGTGTATTGGACACAATGTGGGCTGCACGACCGCTGTCTGGGACCTCCTGTTGTGTTTATTTACAGCCCTGGTATCACCGCTAGGTACCAGGGCTATTATGTCACGCTGCCTACCTGCTGCCACACTCACACTGCTCCTCCATTCCTCCTGCTGCTGCTGTCTGTCTGTGTTTCCCACTGCCAGGGTACACAGAATTACCGTCTGCTGCCACTCTGCCACCAGCTATTACGTCACAACAATAGCTGCTCACACTGCTCCTCCATTCCTCCTGCTGCTGCTGTCTGTCTGTGTTTCCCACTGCCAGGGTACACAGAATTACCTTCTGCTGCCACTCTGCCACCAGCTATTACGTCAAAACAATAGCTATATTGGTTGTAAAACCAAAACCAAAAAAAACCAATAAAAAAAAAAAAAGGTTTAATTTTTCTGAGGTGCCCGGGTTGAAAACTGTGTTGTCCCAGTTGTGTATTGGACACAATGTGGGCTGCACGACCGCTGTCTGGGACCTCCTGTTGTGTTTATTTACAGCCCTGGTATCACCGCTAGGTACCAGGGCTATTATGTCACGGCGAGCTGCCTGCCTCATTGACTGCCTGCTGCCACACACTCATCCTCCTCCTCCTGCTGCTGAATTTACCTCCTGCTGTCTTTGTGTTTCCACTGCCAGGGAGCACATACAATGGCGCTTCCAACATGCGTGCGCCCACCAGCTATTTGTTACGCTCAAAAATAGCTGCATTTCTTTAAAAAAAAATTTGAAAAGAGAAATACGTGAAGAAGAAGAAGAAGACGATATTGAAAAAGAAGGAGAAGGAGAAGATGAAGAAGAAGATGAAGAAGAAGATGAAGAAGAAGAAGATGAAGATGAAGAAGATGAAGATGAAGAAGAAGAAGAAGATGAAGAAGAAGAAGATGAAGAAGAAGATGAAGAAGATGAAGATGAAGAAGAAGAAGAAGATGATGAAGAAGATGAAGAAGAAGAAGAAGAAGATGAAGAAGAAGAAGATGAAGAAGAAGAAGATGAAGAAGAAGAAGATGAAGAAGAAGATGAAGAAGATGAAGAAGAAGATGAAGAAGATGAAGATGAAGAAGAAGAAGAAGATGATGAAGAAGATGAAGAAGAAGAAGAAGAAGATGAAGAAGATGAAGAAGAAGAAGAAGAAGATGAAGAAGAAGAAGAAGAAGATGAAGAAGATGAAGAAGATGAAGAAGATGAAGAAGAAGATGAAGATGAAGAAGATGAAGATGAAGAAGATGAAGATGAAGAAGATGAAGAAGATGAAGAAGAAGAAGAAGATGAAGAAGAAGAAGAAG
>NC_090649.1:13076573-13179073 GCF_040937935.1 Hyperolius riggenbachi | reverse complement strand
CTATAGCAACCATAGCGTTGCTATGAGGCCCGGATCCCTTCGCTTCAACTGGGGGGCCCGTCTGTCCTGCAGCCTATTTTTGTTTTGTGCTTTTTTTTTGTTTAATCATGGGCCCAGGGCCCATTCAGGATTGCTGGAGTGAGCACCCTCGCCCCCCCCCCCCCCCCCCCCCCTTGCAGCATTGCAAAGAGGCTGGCAGGTGAAATGGGACTATTTTCCACCTGCCGCCTCTCTGCATATCCCTCCGACTGCCGACACTTACTTTATAGTTCCGGCCTGGCCGGAACACAGAAGAGCAGCGCTGGCCATAGCTCCGCCCCTCCCGCGAGTAGCTCCGCCCCTCCCGCGAGTAGCTCTGCCCCCTTCCTGTCTGCCCGGTCACAGCATCGGAAGACTGCATGAAAGGACTGTCAAGTCAAGTGGCACTGTAACTGTGTGTGTGTGTATGGTGTGTGTGTGTATGCATGGTGTGTGTGTGTGTGTGTGTGTGTGTGTGTGTGTGTGTGTGTGTGTGTGTGTGTGTGTGTGTGCATGGTGTGTGTGTGTATGCATGGTGTGTGTGTGTGTGTGTGTGTGTGTGTGTGTGTGTGTGTGTGCATGGTGTGTGTGTGTATGCATGGTGTGTGTGTGTGTGTGTGTGTGTGTGTACAGTGTGTGTGTGTGTGTGTGTGTGTGTGTGTGTGTGTGTGTGTGTGTGTGTGTGTGTGTGTGTGTGTGTGTGTGTATATGCATGGTGTGTGGCATGTGTGTGTATGCATGGTGTGTGTATGTGTGCATGGTGTGTGTGTATGTATGGTGTGTGTGTGTGCAGGGGTGCCGCCAGGGGCCTCACGTTTTTAGGGGCCTCAGAGGCTCCTTGACATCATCGTGACGTCACACTGTTGCCCGCAGGCCCCGCACTGATGCTGCGCCAGCCAGTTCACAGAGCAGGGCTACGGGAAGATGGCTGCCGCCGAAGCCCTGCTCTGGAGACTATTTGTGTCTCCAGTACAGGGCTTCGGGGCGTCATCTTCCCGTAGCCCTGCTCTGCCTGACTGCCAGTGCGGGTCCGTGGGAGACTGCAGGAGGAGGAGGAGGAGCAAGATCTCCGGGGGAGCTGCTAGTTGCACTCCAGAAGCCGGCTGGAAGAGAAGACTTCTGTCAGGTGAGTACATTCTTTTTTTTTTTTTTTTTGGCTGAAATGTGGCCCAAACTGCGTTTATTATCTGATGAAATGTCGCCTGAACTGCGTTTATTATCTGATGAAATGACGCCTGAACTGCGTTTATTATCTGATGAAATGACGCCTGAACTGCGTTTATTATCTGATGAAATGTCGCCTGAACTGCGTTTATTATCTGATGAAATGTCGCCTGAACTGCGTTTATTATCTGATGAAATGTGGCCCGAACTGCGTTTTATTATCTGATGAAATGTCGCCCGAACTGCGTTTATTATCTGATGAAATGTCGCCTGAACTGCGTTTATTATCTGATGAAATGTCGCCCGAACTGCGTTTATTATCTGATGAAATGTCGCCTGAATCGTGTTTATTATCTGATGAAATGTTGCCTGAATTGCGTTTGTTTTCTGCTGAAATGAGGCTCAAATTGCGTTTGTTTACTGTTGAAATGTCGCCCGAATTGCGTTTGTTTTCTGCTGAAATGTGGGCCGAATTGCGTTTATTTTCTGCTGAAATGTGGGCCGAATTGCGTTTATTTTCTGGTGTCTGGGGTAACTGTTGCTGCATTTATTATTTAATGGTCATAGTTGGCTATATTTGCTGCTTTGGGGTTATGGACGGTTACGCTCCACCCATACAATGTCATGGCCACACCAGTTTTTCAGCGTGGCCCCACGCCAATTTTTTGATGCGCTAACTCCCCTCCCCAATCTGTAACCTACTTTGTGTTTTTATCTTGCTGTGTGTGTGTAGAAGAGGGAAGAGTGTAAATTACTGTGTGAGGAGAAGGGGTGTGTGTGCGTGTGTGCATAGTATAATGTTGCAAGACGGAAGTGATTTTTAAAATTAAAAAAGGATACTTACCTATGGAGAGGGAAGGCTCTGGGACCTATAGAGCCTCCCCGTTCCTCTTACAGTCCCCTTGTTCCAGCGCTGTAACCCCATTTAAGGCCATGGAAGTCTTCGGGAGCATGAGTGCTCCCGAAGACGGATGGCTCTGTACTGCACTTGTGCGCAGGAGAGCGTGCTCACACATGCGCAGTACAGAGCCGCCCATCTTCGGGAACACTCAGGCTACTGAACACTTCCATAGCCTCAAACGGGGGTGACAGCGCTGGAACGAGGGGACTGTAAGAGGAACGGGGAGGCTCTATAGGTCCCAGAGCCTTCCCTCACCATAGGTAAGTATCTGGTTTTTTTATTCACTTCAAGGGCAACTGAAGTGAGAGAGATGTGGAGGCTGCCATATTTATTTACTTTTAAGCAATACCAGTTGCCTGGCTGTCTTGCTGATCCTCTGCCTCTAATACTTTTAGCCATAGACCCCGAACAAGCATGCAGCAGATCAGATGTTTCTGAC
Source organism: Hyperolius riggenbachi (assembly GCF_040937935.1). Lineage (NCBI taxonomy): Eukaryota > Metazoa > Chordata > Amphibia > Anura > Hyperoliidae > Hyperolius > Hyperolius riggenbachi. The sequence continues at coordinate 13,176,551 of NC_090649.1, read as the reverse complement.
ATTATTGTCAGATCTGACAACTTTAGCTGCATGCTTGTTTCTGGTGTGATTCAGACACTGTTGTAGCCAAATAGATCAGCAGGACAGCCGGGCAACTGGTATTGTTTAAAAGGAGAGAAATATGGCAGCCACCATATACCTCTCACTTCAGTTCCCTTTTTCAGTATTGCTTGAAGGAAATATTAATGTGTCCACTTACTTACCTGATGCTTCTTTCAGCCCTTGAAGTCCTCCTGCTCCCTCGCCACCATTCCACGCTGCTTTATTCCTCCGCTGTCCCGCTCTGAAATCTGGGTGACTCAGCCAGTCGCCGTCTACGTGGCCGTACACCCCTTTTATCCTCCCCTTGTTGCCGGGACCATTCAGAGCATGTGCAGTTGCAATTTTTTACTTGCGTAAAAGCAGAATACCCCTGGCCAAGGGGGCCAGGCATGCGACAGTTGGAGGGGGACAACAAGGGAATAGAGCAGAGCAGTATGACAGTGTGGGCCCAGGAGGACTTCAGGGGGCAGGAAGAAGCCCCAGGTAAGTAACTGGCCACAACAATATTCCCGTAATATTTCCTGTAATGTGTTTGTGTTGGGGGAGGGAGAATTTACCCCGGGGGTGAGGGGGGCCCATGAAAAAAAATTGCTATGGGGCCCAGTGATTTCTAGCTACGCCCCTGGACTGAATTTCATCATAATTAGCCGGGATGTACAGGAATATTTACTGGAACACACACTGACTCCCTAACTTCATTCTCACTGTACCCAGAATTCTGTGTGGCAGTCAAACTAGCTTGTAACTCCAAAACTGCAGAAAAACAGGTGAGTATAGTGGCAATACCTAGACAAGCCTCTAGGGACACTGCAGGGGATTCTAAGCAAGGCCACATTGACTCATCCAGAGTACAGGGTGCAGAATCAGCACTTCCCTCAGAGCAAGAAAGGGGCTCACAAACGTCAGTGTGAAAGGAAAACATGTTTTCATTCATGGTACAGGGCAGGTTTAGAGAAAGCGTCTCTGAACAAGGCAAAGAAGCTTCAGCATCAGATTCGCAAAACCGAAGCGCTGTCTCACTCTTAGATTCGGCTAACAATGTCAAATCCGAGGAGTCAGAGCGCAAAACCTGCGAATCAAAAATCACTTTAGGTTGTGAAACTGGCGCTTCCATAGTGCAAACCTCCGCGATCTGCGGAGCAGACTGCAAGGCATCTAGGACTGAAACACTGGAGCAACTGTCTCCAGGCAACGGGCCCTTACAGGTGTGAACAGGGTGAGACAGAGACTCATTTGCAGAAGAAATAGCGACATCAACAGGATAAACTTTATTAGGCATAATAATTTTACTTTTGACGCTGCATAGTCGAGAAATTTTCCCCATAGCAGGGTCACAGACGGAAGATCTCAAAGATCTGTTTCTAATGAAAAAGGATCCCACACATCCTTGAGGAAACCAGCAGACTCATGCCGATCACAATCTGCAGGAACATCCGAGAAACAGGCATCAGATCGCACAGATTCAAACTGCACACTGTCAGGAGCGAATCCTTCAGGATTCACACAGGAATCAACCACAGTGGCATACTCATTCATTTCAGATTGCACAAAGTCAAGACTCTCATGCTTTACCCCAGAAAGGCAGGAACAATCATCCGACAACGATGTCTCTTTATTGGAATCAATTGGTTGGTGTGTGTGCAACTCATCCAAAATCGTTTGCCATACATAGATCACCAGATCCACATCATCCTTGTCACATTCATCGGAATCAATCAGAAGGTACATAGAATCGAGACAAGCATTCAAGACATCTTCGCTTTTTGCGATGTAAAAATCGCAAAAGGCTTTCCAATCAAAATCAAATTCCTCCAATAAGGCCCCGACATCCCAGGAAGCAAATGGAGGTTCAAACAAGCCAGTATCTAGATAATCTCCATAGGAGTGGAGATCATAAACAAGAACAGATTTTTTAACTGCTGTAATATAGTGTGCGATCCTACCTATAATAGGATCCGCATAAGCTTTGGATTGGGGCAACGAAACCTGAGACTGAGAAGTCTCTCTGAAATCATCACATTCAAGTGCTTTCCCTACTTCAGAGTTTACAAAACTAATTTCTTTATTTGTAGTTGCTATGGGCAACGGATTTCTCCGCTGGGAAGTCTTCCTAGATCTTTTACGTTTAGACTTAGCAGCTCTGGATGGCTGCTTTTTGGATGCAAGAGTAGATGGAACAGCTGATTGAGCTGCTGACAACAACTCATTAAGGGGGTATGGTAATTGAGGTCATCTTAGCCAATTGTGAATTATAAAGGCCAAGAATTCCAGGGGTCTTTGACTCAGGGTGGTATGATCTAACACATCATAAGCCCACATTGACATTTCGCCCCCCAACAGAATGTAGACCATTTGGGGGGCCCAGGTAGACACTGGGGTGCATTGGAATTCAGGGTTCGCTAACAGTTTCGTGCACTCAGACAAAAACTCGTCTGCTGATTCAGGTTCAAGATTTTTAAATCTCTTAAAGGTACAAGAGCCATATTCGACAAAATCGTCAAATCGGAAATTCCGTCTACACTGGGGTTTTGGGTTGGGCTGGTCATACTGTAACAATTGTGGAACTTCCTCCGTGATCAGCGCACAACGCGTGCGCAGATACGGCGGAAATCCTCCACAAGCGTATGATTGCAGGAACCCAGCAAAAGGTGCTACGCACCCGTAGAGGGAAATTCCTGTCGGCAGATGGCGTTGTGGAGCGCAGAGGAACCAATCCTCTGTACCTCCACAAATGCCAGACAGGAATTGTACGAAGCGCAGAACGCACTCGCAAGAGAAGCGATTGCGAATGAGAACGAGCAAAGGGACAGGTTGTATGTGTGTGCACCAAACTAGTCGTCAACCCGCGACGGTGCACACACCACAGCAGATAAGAAGTAGGAACGCGATCGCGAGAGGTGCGATCGCCAGATGTGACACAAGGTTATAGCAAGGCAGAGCACGAGAGTAGCAAAGGCACAGCAAATCATACAATGAGGAGATACGGAAAATAACAAACGCTAGCTAAACGCGAACACCGCACTCATTCGCAACAGTGCACGCATTTATGCGCAGCCTCCACGTGATAAGCACAATAGAGACAAGCACGCCTAACTAACCATCGACAGACAAACATGAAACAGAGGACGCGAACGCTTGCTTAACGGTTACCTCACCGAGCCTCCAGCAAGCGTTCGTAGCAGACAAGACAGACACACGAAAACAGGGACAAGCGAGAGATAGGATCCACAGCACTAGCGAAAGTGGCTAGCGCGATCCAGGAGGACAGAACAGAAGGATCCACAGCACTAGCGCAGGATGCCAGTGCGATCCAGGTAGACAGAACAGAGTAGCAGACCAGAAGGATCCACAGCACTAGCGCAAGGCGAGTGCGATCCAGGAAGGCAGAACAGAAGGATCCACAGCACTAGCACAAGGCGAGTGCGATCCAGGAAGACAGAACAGAAGGATCCACAGCACTAGCACAAGGCGAGTGCGATCCAGGAAGACAGAACAGAAGGATCCACAGCACTAGCGCAGGATGCTAGTGCGATCCAGGTACAGATCAGAAGGGGCTACCAGTAACAACCGCTGTTCCGGTTAGCACCCAGACACACAGAACGATTTCCTGTCGACCACCGCTGGGACAGGACAATCGCAACAGACAAACAAAACAGATAAGCAATCCTAACTGCACAAAGGAAACATGCCCAGTGCAGTTTCCAGGGATAACTCTAAGCTGATCTTCAAACAAAGAGCAAGGCTGACACTCCTCCAGGAGTGTTACACAGGACTAAATCCTTATGACCAGCCAAGCATTGTGGGAAACACATAGTACTTATAGTACACGCCTCCAATGAATGTGGCCAGGCAATTTGCATGACAACGTATGCAAATTCCTCAGCAAGCACAAGCTGCAAAACTGACAGAAGCTCTCCTTTCCAGAGTCCTGCAGCATGCAAACCCAAACAATGGTCAAAAAGCTGCCTGCCTGCACAGGCAGCTGAGCAAATCATTACAATAGCGGAGATGCCGCCGCATGGGCAAGTGGCAGGGCGGCCATCTCCGTGTTCCAGCCGGCGGGTTCTGCCGCGCAGCTACATGCTGCTGGTTCACCTGGTCCTTCTAGTGCACACAGATTAAGAGCTACGCGCGTGCCAGGCGACAGGACCTTTATGCAAGTAGAAGGGGAGTCAGCTGATCAGGCCGATCAGCTGACTCCAGCTATGCTCCGGATTGGCTGAGTGACTGGGGTTGTGCTGTGGAGCACTCTGGGTATTTATAGGGCTTGCCTGTCAGTTGCAAGTTGTCTGCTGTTGCGAATGCTAACGTGTGGGTGCTCAGACCCTAGTCAGATCTTACAGTGTGTTAGAACCAGCCGGAGCTGGGAATTCACACTTAGTCAGATTCTGTAGATAGCTTTAAGTACTATTATATTGTTAGACTTGTGTACCATTCTTTAGTCTAGTTCCCAGGTGTAGAAACCAAGAATTTCACACCTAGACTAGGTTATTGCTATATCGCTATTGTACATCTGTTAGTCTAGTTCCCAGGTGTTGAAACCAAGGACTTCACACCTAGACTAGGATTGCTATATTACTACTGTATTATCTGTTATGATCTCTCACTCTCCTGACTACTCTCTTGGTTGCTCGGTACTTCTACCTATCTGTATACTGTTGCGAACTCTGCCTGTACCTGGATACTGAATCAGTCTTCCGCCTCTGTACTGTATCTGTCCGTTCGTTGCTGACCTTGCTTGTCTGACCTTTCTATCCCCACTAGTGGGTCTACCACTAGTAAGGGAAATCTTAAGCGCTGTCACCTAACCCTTAGGTGATCAATCTTACTGTACTATCTGTGACACTTGTTCCTCAGGTGTCTCATAGTTGCAAATAGTGTCTGTTGATCACCTGCCCCTCAAGAGATCATCTTGCAGCACAGTCAGTGGTCCCTGCTCCTCTGGGGTCCACTGGCTGCAGTACAGTCTGGTTCCCTGCGCCTCAGGGAATCCTTGGCTGCAGTACAGTCTTAATCACTCATTCCACCTGTGACCTCACTTGCAGCAGAGTCAGTAGTCCCTGCTCCTCAGGTGTCCACTGGCTGCAGTACTATCTGAATTCCCTGCTCCTCAGGGAATTCTTGGCTGCAGTATAGTCTGTATTCCCTGCTCCTCAGGGAATCCTAGGCTATTGTTTAGTCTTGGTCACCTGCCCTTCAGGTGATCATACTCTCTATCACCGCCAGTGGTCCCTGCTGCTCAGGCGTCCACTGGCTGCAGTGCAGTCTGGATCCCCTGCCCCTCAGGGGATCCTTGGCTGCAATATTGTCTGTGTCTCCCGCTCCTCGGGAGATAACTTCTCTTATTACTGTTGCACCAAACACAATACCACATTAGGTGTCCTGTGTCTAGCTATACTTGTATTATTGGTGATTCTGCAGATCACCACATAACCAGGTATAGCATCTGTATTATTGGTGATACTGCAGATCACCAATAATCAGAAAAATCTGTGTTGCTGACACCAATCGTTACAAATTAACTTTAAATCCTTTAACGAGAATCTGTTATGGAGGACAAGTCTGATGGTGTCTTCCTTGCGATTCACCAGGTTGGTCTCCTCCTCAAGGAGGCGAGTATCTTTTATGGAGAGCAAGTCTGCCATTGTGAGTGATCACAGGTAACGGCTGGGGAATCCTGGTTGTATTCCGGTCCGGAGTTGGAGCCTAAGAAATGGCTACCACCACACATCCAGGCAAGGAAGGCAGCAGGCATGGCATGTCCACCCCGAGGTAGTGACTAGTGTTGGGCGAACACCTAGATGTTCGGGTTCGCGAACGTTCGCCGAACATCGCCGCGATGTTCGGGTGTTCGCGCCGAACTCCGAACATAATGGAAGTCAATGGGGACCCGAACTTTCGTGCTTTGTAAAGCTTCCTTACATGCTACATACCCCAAATTTACAGGGTATGTGCACCTTGGGAGTGGGTACAAGAGGGAAAAAAATATTTGAAAAAGAGTTTATAGTTTTTGAGAAAATTGATTGTAAAGTTTCAAAGGAAAAACTGTCTTTTAAATGTGGAAAATGTCATGTTTCTTTGCACAGGTAACATGCTTTTTGCCGCCATGCAGTCATAAATGTAATACAGAGAAGAGGTTCCAGGAAAAGGGACCGGTAACGCTAACCCAGCACCAGCAGCAGCCCACGTGATGGAACAGGAGGAGGCGCAGGAGGAGAAGGCCACGCTTTCAGGCGCAACTCAGGCCTTGCATGAGGACAAAAAAAATGCGTGCGCAAAGCAATGCAATGAGTAGTTTTCAGGACACAATGGGCTATTCGGAGGAGCTATTCCCACCCCCACAATCTTCTACCTTTGAAAGGTCAATGGAACAGCCACAAATGTTGTGCCCGGATTCACAACCTTTTTCTGTGGAAAATGCACCTCGCACTGAAATGCAAGGCGAGGCCGAGGATGAACATGACGTCAACAACTCAACATGACGCAAAATGGGGGCGGAACAGAAAGCTGCTTTCAATGTTTTGAAGGCCTTAATTGCCTCCGGTGGCCAGTTAGATGCATCATTCATCACACCCAAATCCCAGAGCAATGTGTGCAGGAATTTGAATCGCAGGAGGTGTACCGAGATCATCTGGACAAGTGACCAAGTGACCAAGTGACAAGTGACCAAGTAACAAGTGACAAAGTGAAAAGTGACAAAGTGAAAAGTGACAAAGTGACCAGTGACAAAGTGACAAAGTGACAAAGTGACTGACAAAGTGACAAAATGACAAAGTGACAAGTGACAAGTGACAAAGTGACAAGTGACAAGTGACAAAGTGACAAGTGACAAAGTGACAAGTGACAAAGTGACAAAATGACAAAGTGACAAAGTGACCAGTGACAAAGTGACAAGTGAGAGGTTGTTCTGGGGAGCTCTACTCCACTGCACACAGTCACATATGAGGAGAGGTCTCGTCGGGACTGCTGATCCTCCTCAGCTTGCTCAAAGCCTTGAGGGTTCCTGAAGATCCTCTGCTTGGAGTTCGCCGGGGTTCAGCTTGGTGTCGGGCTCGGCGGCGTCCTCCTCACTCCAACGTGGCAGATCTTCTGTTGAAGGAAAAAAAACAAAACATTTTTTAAAGTCCAGTACCGCTTCTGAAGGACTCACCAAGAGAGGCAGGAGCGCTTCAATCTAGCGCACCATCGCTCGCTGGGTGATGTCCCTCCCTACGCCCTGGAATTCTACGCTGCACATGCTAGCACGCTTTTGCGCAGTGCCGAGGTGCATTCCAGCAGCTAGCTACCAAGCTTCTGTGGATCTGATTGGGCCACCATGTTGGATCTCTGCCAAGTCCTCCAAAATTTTGAGCAATCCACGTTGCTTGTGACTGAGCAGTGACAATTCTACAGTCAGCATTACAATACCACTGCTGTGTTTACTGAAGAAATCAATGTTGAAGATGGAAACCGCTGGCATGATGCAAGTGGGGGAATCTGAAGATGAAAACGATCAGCGTGATGATACCAACATCAGGCAACCTGCCTCAGGAAACGCTGGTCCCAGCTATGACAAAGAACAGGACGAGGAACAGCTGGAGTTGGAGCAGGAATTGGATGCCCCCACTGCCGAGGGACAGAGCGGTGCACGTTGGACTTCCACAATTTAGCGGGAATGGACAGCAGAAGAGGAAGAAAGTGATGCTGGTGACGAATATGGTGCATCACAACAATCACAACGCTCACAAGAACATGAAGACAGAGGAGTCTGGCAGGACTCTCTGGCACACATGGCTCAATTCATGCTAGACTGCATTGAACGCGGCCCGCGCATTATTCACTATTCATTATTATTCATTATTCTGGACAACACCAATTACTGGGTTTATACCCAGTTTATACCAACACAATGTTAAAAAACTGATTGAAGAAAGTGTCAGACAGGTCAAAAATGGAACAATTCCAGCAGGCCCTTGAGGATGGAGACTTTAGAGAGGAGATTGACATCCTCCTCCTTCTCTAGCCAGTTGTACGCCGACAGACTGACTTCAGCAAACCCAGGAGGACCAGGAGGGCAGCAAAGAACACAAGCTGCTGCTAGTGCCGAAAAGGGAATGGTATTGGCAGTGTCCTTGGAGTGGGAACATTTTCTGACACCCATGCAGCAGCCCACAGAACAGCAATCGGGCAGTTCCACGTCCTCCAACACCAATCGCCTGGAGAAGATGGTCAAGGACTACATGTCACATGGCGTAGCTGTGTTGAACAATCCATCTGCAGACAGACGGTGAGTGTGACAGCACAGAAGGACCATGGCAACTCACTCATAGTACCACAGTTTGATAGTGCTGCCCAAAAAATTATATGGATCCGTGGACCCGGGCAGTACTGGGAAGTGGGAACGCAGATTTTAGTACCTAAACACACGATACAACATGTTTTCCGGGGTCGGACTCTGAGGCACATACAGATGGTCCCGGTCATCATCCTCATCATACAACTCTTCTCCTGAGTCTGACCCACCCACCACCTCTGCCACCCCAACATCCCCAGACACAGACCCCTCATCGTCCTCAACATTAACTTGGGATGCTGGCCTGAGCCCGACCTCCTCCTCCACATCAGGCCCCATCATCTCCTCAATGGCAGCCCTCAATAATCGCTCTGGCGCCGGACCGATGGACACAACGTTCTCCTCCGGGGAGGGCTGCTGCTGACCACTGGCTGCTGGGGTGGATGTTATAGCTTGCGTGGGGCGTTGGCTGTTGCTGTTGTTGGGAGTGCTGCTCACAGCGGAGGTCTCTGAGGAACTCATGGTGAGCTCATATAGTGGTTGACGTTGAGTGGAGTATTACTGATCCCAGCAATATACACACTGACTGGCAGAGTACACAATGCTATATAGTGTGCTGGGTGAGCGGTGTACACAGAGTGGCAGTAAACACAATGCTATATTGTGTGGCTGAGCGAGCGGTGTACTACTGTTCCCAGCAGACACAGATTTGCAGTAAACACAATGCTATATAGTGTGCTGGGTGAGCGGTGTACACAGAGTGGCAGTAAACACAATGCTATATAGTGTGGCTGAGCGAGCGGTGTACTACTGTTCCCAGCAGACACAGAGTGGCAGTAAACACAATGCTATATAGTGTGCTGGGTGAGCAGTGTACACAGAGTGGCAGTAAACACAATGCTATATAGTGTGGCTGAGCGAGCGGTGTACTACTGTTCCCAGCAGACACAGAGTGGCAGTAAACACAATGCTATATAGAGTGCTGGGTGAGCGGTGTACACAGAGTGGCAGTAAACACAATGCTATATAGTGTGGCTGAGCGAGCGGTGTACTACTGTCCCCAGCAGACACAGAGTGGCAGTAAACACAATGCTATATAGTGTGGCTGAGCGAGCGGTGTACTACTATTCCCAGCAGACACAAAGTGTCAGTAAACACAATAATGCTATATAGTGTGGCTGAGCGAGGTACACAGAGTGGCAGTAAACAGAATGCTATATAGTGTGGCTGAGCGAGCGGTGTACTACTATTCCCAGCAGACACAGAGTGGCAGTAAACACAATAATGCTATATAGTGTGGCTGAGCGAGGTACACAGAGTGGCAGTAAACAGAATGCTATATAGTGTGGCTGAGCGAGCGGTGTAATACTTTTCCCAGCAGACACAGAGTGGCAGTAAACAGAATGCTATATAGTGTGGCTGAGCGAGCGGTGTACTACTATTCCCAGCAGACACAGAGTGGCAGTAAACACAATAATGCTATATAGTGTGGCTGAGCGAGGTACACAGAGTGGCAGTAAACAAAATGCTATATAGTGTGGCTGAGCGAGCGGTGTACTACTATTCCCAGCAGACACAGAGTGGCAGTAAACACAATAATGCTATATAGTGTGGCTGAGTGAGGTACACAGAAGGCAGTAAACAAAATGCTATATAGTGTGGCTGAGCGAGCGGTGTACTACGATTCCCAGCAGACACAGAGTAGCAGTAAACAGAATGCTATATAGTGTGGCTGAGCGAGCGGTGTACTACTATTCCCAGCAGACACAGAGTGGCAGTAAACACAATAATTCTATATAGTGTGGCTGAGCGAGGTACACAGAGTGGCAGTAAACAGAATGCTATATAGTGTGGCTGAGCGAGCGGTGTACTACTATTCCCAGCAGACACAGAGTGGCAGTAAACACAATAATGCTATATAGTGTGGCTGAGCGAGGTACACAGAGTGGCAGTAAACAGAATGCTATATAGTGTGGCTGAGCGAGCGGTGTACTACTATTCCCAGCAGTGACACAATGACTGGGGGGACCCTGGCTAGCGTGGCTGGAGCGCGAACTACCCTGCCTGCCTATCCAAAGCTAAACCCACAGACAAATGGCGGAGATATGACGTGGTTCGGGTATTTATTTACCCGAACCACGTGACAGTTCGGCCAATCAGAGCGCGTTCGGGTCCGAACCACGTGACCCGTTCGGCCAATCACAGCGCTAGCTGAACGTTCGGGGAACGTTCGGCCATGCGCTCTTAGTTCGGCCATGTGGCCGAACGGTTTGGCCGAACACCATCAGGTGTTCGGCCGAACTCGAACATCACCCGAACAGGGTGATGTTCTGCAGAACCCGAACAGTGGTGAACACTGTTCGCCCAACACTAGTAGTGACCAAAAATAACAATACGGGAGGACTTTCGAGATCCTGCTGCTTTTTAAATGAATTCACTTTAAATCCTTTAACGAGAATCTGTTATGGCGGACAAAGATGACACCACTTGCCTTTCACGAGAATCTGTTCTGGAGGGCAAGTCTGCCATCCATTCAAGTGAAAGGTATGCACTGACTGTCAGGTATAATACAATGTGCAGTCACAGATGCAGTGACACTGCACACTGTATGAATTAAAAAAGCTGTCTATACAACACAAGTGCAGTAATAATGGGTATTACACAATGTGCAGCTGATACAGTTAGTCACTGTATGTGGTGGGCCTGGCTGGCAGTGACACTGCACACTGTATGAATTAAAAAAGCTGTCTATACAACACAAGTGCAGTAATAATGGGTATTACACAATGTGCAGCTGATACAGTTAGTCACTGAATGTGCTGAGCCTGGCTGGCAGTGACACTGCACACAATATGAATTACAAAATCTGCCGCCGCAACCCAAGTGCAGTAATAATGGGTATTGCACAATGTGCAGCTGACACAGGTGTGTGATTGTGATTGGCCAGGGCTGGCACTGGCAGTGGCACACAGTATGAATTATAAAAGCTGTCTATACAACACAAGTGTAGTGACACGCTGTTGCTGGGTGCTATTATAGCAATAACATTCAGCCAGTAGCAAGCTAACAAGCCAAGAGCCTAACTAATCTTTCCCTAGGAGAAACAGTCTGCAGCAGCTCGTCCTAGTCTCACTATTGCAGGCACACGAATGAGTGTAATGGCTGGCGGAGCCTGCCTTATATACAGGGGAGGAGTGGCTCCAGGAGAGAGTATAGCCTAATTGGCTACAATGTGCCTGCTGACTGTGATGTAAAGGGTCAAAGTTGACCCTAATGGAGCATTATGGGGCAAATTGAACTTCCGGGAAAGTCCGCCTTCGCTTGCGAAGGCGAACCAGCCAAAGTTCGCCTGGAACCGTTCGCTGGTGAACCGTTCGGCCCATCTCTAATAATGGTTAGGATAGCAGCCTACCAAACAGTAGGCTTGGCTTTGATTCCTGGCCAATGTATGTGAGTTGGCTTTTGACATCCTACAAATACCTAAGCAAGCTCATTTTTCTCTTGGATATATCATAATGGTACATGCTAAGCTGGCTTCAGCATGTAGCATTGTAGTGTGCTGTGTTGGTGGTATAATGGTTAGGATAGCAGCCTACCAAGCGATAGGCCTGGCTTCGATTCCTGGCCAATATATGTGAGTTGGCTTTTGACATCCTACAAATCCCTAAGCAAGCTCATTTTTCTCTTGGATATATCATAATGGTACATGCTAGGCTGGCTTCAGCATGTAGCATCGTAGTGTGTTGTGTTGGTGGTATAATGGTTAGGATAGCAACCTACCAAGCGATAGGCCTGGTTTTGATTCCCGGCCAATATAAGTGAGTTGGCTTTTGACATCCTACAAATCCCTAAGGAAGCTAATTTTTCTCTTGGATATATCATAATGGTACATGCTAGGCTGGCTTCAGCATGCAGCATTGTAGTGTGTTGTGTTGGTGGTATAATGGTTAGGATAGCAGCCTTCCAAGCGATAGGCCTGGGTTCGATTCCTGTCCAATGTATGTGAGTTGGCTTTTGACATCCTACAAATCCCTAAGGAAGCTATTTTTTCTCTTGGATATATCATAGTGGTACATGCTAGGCTGGCTTCAGCATGTAGCATTGTAGTAATTTGTGTTGGTGGTATAATGGTTAGGATAGCAGCCTACCAAGCTGTAGGCCTGGGTTCGATTCCTAGCCAATGTATGTGAGTTGGCTTTTGACATCCTACAAATTCCTAAGCAAGCTCATTTTTCTCTTGGATATATCATAATGGTACATGCTAGGCTGGCTTCAGCATGTAGCATCGTAGTGTGTTGTGTTGGTGGTATAATGGTTAGGCTAGCAGCCTACCAAACAGTAGGCCTGGTTTCGATTCCTGGCCAATGTATGTGAGTTGGCTTTTGACATCCTACAAATCCCTAAGCAAGCTCATTTTTCTCTTGGATATATCATAATGGTACATGCTAGGCTGGCTTCAGCATGTAGCATTGTAGTGTGTAGTGTTGGTGGTATAATGGTTAGGATAGCAGCCTACAGAGCGGTAAGCCTGGGTTCGATTCCTGGGCAATGTATGTGAGTTGGCTTTTGACAGCCTACAATCCCTAAGCAAGCTCAGTTTTCTCTTGGATATATCATAATGGTACATGCTAGGCTGGCTTCAGCATGTAGTGTTGCTGGTGGTATAGCAGTGAGGAGAGCTGTCTAAGTACCAAGCACAAGACTTGGGTTCGATTCCCAGCCAATGTATGCAAGATGTCTTTTGAAATCCTACAATTCCTTGGAAGACAAGACCCTCCTCCTCTGGAGAAGGAGGAAGAGAAAAAGGACCGAGGGAACAGTCAATAGGCTCTATGGGCTACCATTTAGCATAAAGAAGGTTCCATTTGTGGTTAGTTTATTTTTTCCGCTAGAATCTGGAATTCTGCGGAATTTCTCAAAAATCCAGCGGAATTTTCATAGCGACAGAATTATGCGCTGGCGGAATCCACAAATTCCGGTGGAACGGAATTTGCTCTTTCCGATCATCCCTATATTAGACGGTGGTTTTGCCATCGAATAGTCCCTAGTGGCGATCACCGCCGTGAGACTGATGACGGAGTTACGCTCTGTCATTCAAGCGGGGATGCGCGCGCATTGGTGCGCGGTCCCTTTCTATCCCTATTCCCAGCCACTCTCGCCAATCGGCATGGAGCAGTCGTTAGGCAGTTAAAAGGTAAGAATCACCTACCTCAAATATGACACAAAAATAATTCATTTGGAATAAAAAATATATTTTTTTTTGTCATACTGTTTGTGAGGTAAGTGATTTTTACCCTTTAGACTGATTTTAATATTTGTATAAATTTTGGGGAGCCCCCTCTAACTTCAGTTTACCACGGACTCCCAAGGGTTATTGTGTACTACTTTCTAAATCTCCAACTTTTTCTTGATAATCGCAAATTTACGATGACACAAAAATTTGCATACATTCTCGCAATTATGGCCATATATAATTACGATTTAGACATCAAATGATTTAGTGCAATCCATTTGTAATTTTGTGTAATTTTTGTGTAATTTTGTGCAATTTTGTACCAATTTAAGCAGTTAACAACAATGCCCCCATACACGCTATTGCCACCAAAATTGCTATGTTAAGGAGAATGGTGGGAATAAATGAAAAAAAATAACTAAATAAAAAAGGCTTTGTAGTTTTGTACTTTTTAAAAAAATCGATTATAAAAATGCAAAGGAAAAAGGAGTTTTAAAAGCATTTTTCCTTTGCATTTTTAAAATTGATTTTCTCAAAAACTACAAGGTCTTTTTGACTCGTTCCCACTCTTCTCCATAACAAACGTAGTAATTTTCGGAACAATTGCATATATGGGGGGTTTTGCTATTAACCGCTAAAGTCAGCCCAAAATGACATGAAATTGCAAAATTACGGTTCCTGTTTACATTTACAAACCAAATTAATGACGATTTACCCAAATTTTGCATTCGAATTTTGCATCGAAATTGTGAGTTACGATGCAAAAATTGCAAAATTACCATTACGCTAAATTTGTGCTCATCACTATTGGAAAGCGGCAGAACCAGAGGAAACCTGCACACTCCAGAAGGTGGTTGGACCTGCCACACTGAAAGCTTTTTACTATGGATGCCATTCTACAACCCGGGTGTGGAAGTTTCACACTCATCTGTTAATACACCCTTTCCATGGACTTATTGTACCATGAGTAGAGATGGCCCGAACGGTTCGCTGGCGAACGGTTCCAGGCGAACTTTGGGTGGTCCACGATCGCATGCGAATGCGAACTTTCCCAGAAGTTTAGTTCGCCCCCATAGTGCACCATTATGGTCAACTTTTACCCTCTACATCACAGGCAGCAGGCCCATTGTAGCCAATCAGGCTGCACTATCTCCTGGAGCCACCCCACCCCTTATATAAGGCAGGCAGCACCGGCCATTATAGTCGTTCGTGTCCCTGTAGTAATTAGTGAAGGGAAAGCTGCTGGCAGACTCTCATAGGGAAAGATTAGTTATGCTCTTGTAAGCTTGTTAGCTGGCTGAGTTTTATTCCTAAAATAGCACCCCACAACAGCTCTTTTGAGAGCTAATCTTGTTCTTATGGGTTTTTTTTTCCCCTGCACCTTCCTCCTCCTCCCTCCTCGTCTTTTCTTCCAGGGATTTGTAGGATGTGAAAAGCCAGCTTACATACATTGGCCAGGAATCTGACCCAGGTCAACTGCTTTAAAGGCAGCTATGCTCACCACTATACCACCAACACTACCTGCTGAAGCCAGTCTAGCATGTACCATTGTGATATACCCAAGAGAAAAATGAGCTTGCTTAGAAATTTGTAGGATGTCAAAAGCAACCTCACATACATTGGCCAGGAATCAAACACAGGTCAACTGCTTTGAAGGCAGCTATGTTCACCACTATACCACCAACACTACATGCTGAAGCTAGCCTAGCATGTACCATTGTGATATACCCAAGAGAAAAATGAGCTTGCTTAGGGATTTGTAGGATGTCAAAAGCAACCTCACATACATTGGCCAGGAATCAAGCCCGGGTCAACTGCTTTTAAGGCAGCTATGCTCACCACTATACCACCAACTCTACATGCTGAGACTTCTTGGAGCAGACTTACTTCCTCCCTCCAAAAGACGCACATACATCCCCATAAAATAATTCAACAGCATCTGCATGCACAGTCTCTGTGGCACAATCAGCTGTTAACTGAAAGGTTGGTAGCTCAAGCCCACCCAGGGACAGCCTCGCCTTTTGCATTCAACAGTTGTCCAAAGAGAACCACAAATAGCCATGCAGAATCATCTCTTTATCTCTCTGGGCTTGAACCACCAACCTTTTGGTTAACAGCCGAACACGCTAACTGATTGCACCACAGGGACTGTGCACACAGTTGTTGCTAAATGATTTTATGTGGATGCATGTGTGTCTTGTAGAGGGAGGTAAAAAGTCTGCTCCAAGAAGTATAACGACACTTTAAACAAAAACCATATATATCAAATTTCTACGGTTTCCACAGCCCTGTAAGAGAAAGTGTAATAAGGGCCCTGCCGTAACATAGATATTACGGTAGCTAATGTATGTGAGTTGGCTTTTGACATCCTACAAATCCCTAATCAAGCTCACTTTTCTCTTGGGTATATCACAATGGTACATGCTAGGCTGGCTTCAGCATGTAGTGTTGGTGGTATAGTGGTGAGCATAGCTGCCTTCAAAGCAGTTGACCTGGGTTTTATTCCCGGCCAATGTATGTGAGGTTGCTTTTGGCACCCTACAATTCCATGGAAGACAAGACAAGAGGAGGAGGAGGGATTATACTGCCTGATTGATGTATACACATGCAAGATGTGTGAAAGCACTTAAGGCCTGCAATTTAGCATTCAATGTGATTTCTGCCCTTAAAACGCTGCTTTGCTTTGAATTTTCACCAGGACTTTTAGCATGTATTCCACTCCGCCATGCCCCCCTCCAGGTGTTAGACCCCTTGATACATCTTTTCCATCACTTTTGTGGCTAGTATAATTTTTTCTAGTTTTCCAAGTTTGCCTCCCCATTGAAGTCTATTGCGGCTCGCGACAGTTCGCGCGAACCAAGTTCGCAAACCGAAAATCGGAGGTTCGGGCCATATCTAACCATGGGGGCTTCCTGTTCTCTTCTGCATTTTTACATATTCTGAAGAATCTGTTGACTTTCCAGACCTCCGTGGGGGGGATTATGCATATGATTCTGTCGGCGTACTCTGCCGCAGTGTCACATGATGGGGATTTTGGGCAGTGCAATGCTGTGGGGGCGGGGCATCAGACTGCCAATAGACATCTCAAGTGTAAAACTGGTTGCATCTGAAAGAAGCCAATAGGAGCCAGACTTGAGTCAGAACACCGGATCTGCAATATTGTTCTGGGTCTGTGTTTCACACAGAGGATCAACATAGTAGATAGTCCAACAGCCTTTTTACAGGATTTATGATGGCTGCCTGCAGTTCCCTCTAATTACATTCCCTCAACACTTTGTGAAGGCATTTACCAGCCTGCTAATTGTCTACTTTCCTGCACATAGTCTGGTCAAGTACTTAAAGGATACCCGAAGTGACATGTAACATAATGAGATAGACTTGTGTATGTACAGTGCCTAGCACACAAATAACTATGCTGTGTTCCTTTTTTCTTTCTCTGCATGAAAGAGTTAAATATCAGGTATGTATTCACAATTACAAAAAAGATGGCTCCAAATACTCTTGTTTTGAAAAGTGGAAGAAACAGTGCCAAAAAGGGGAGGGGTAGGGAGAGGGGTGGGAATGGTTTTAGGGTTAAACGGGAGGGGGTTAAAGGGGTGCTGTTAAGGTGGGAGGGTAGGGATGTTTTTCGTAGATTACAACTGGCAAAGTAACCTGTTTTATGTGTGCAGCGGATGTGATTTTCAAATAACCTCTGTAACTATTTTATATCGTTAAGAATATTGTACCACACATAATTTTGATCTCAAGCAAAAACAAGTGAGCTGTACGTCATGTAAAATTCAAAATGCTGTAATCGTATGAAAACTTTTAAAACCAAATAAAACATTTAAAAAAAATATATATCAGGTATGTAAGTGGCTGACTCAGTCCTGACTCAGACAGGAAGTGACTACAGTGTGACCCTCATTGATAGAAAATTCCAACTATAAATCACTTTCCTAGCAGAAAATGGCTTCTGAGAGCAAAAAAGAGGTAAAAAGAGGAATTTCTTATCAGTGAGGGTCACACTGCAGTGTTGCTTGCGAAAATTTGCCTAAGTCATTTTCGCATCGAACATTCCGTTTTCGAATTCGGTGAATTTTTGCGAAAATCTTCAGAAATATTTGCGTTTTCAACCAGCATCAAAAATTGTATGCGGACGCTTATGCGGAAAAATGTCTGCAATAATCCGCATGTAAATTCATTCTATGCGGACGCTTATGCCTTTATGCGGAAAAATGTCCACAATAATACGCAAGAAACTTCTCTGTATGCGGACGCTAATGCCCTTATGTGGAAAAAAATGTCCGCAATAATACACAAGTAGTGTGAAAATAACGGGCATTAGGCGAAAATTAACGCAAAAAAATTCAAAGGAAAATTTGCCTGTCGAAACGAAATTAGGCGAAAATTTAGCAAAAATTCAGCAAAACAAATTTTTTGCATTTTCGCTCATCACTGTCACACTGTAGTCACTTCCTGTCTGAGTCAGGACTGAGACAGCCACTTACATACCTGATATTTAACTCTTTCAGGCAGAAAAAAAAAGGAACACAGCATAGCTATTTGTGTGCTTGGCACTGTACATACCATTGTCTATCTCATCATATCACATGTCACCTCAGGTATCCTTTAAATTCAACCAGCTGAAGGTAGAGGTAGTAGAGGAGCCATCCTTGAAATGACAATATTTATCCGGCTAAAACATTAATACAAATTGTACGTTTCTATCCGAAGCAGAAAAGCACACTCACATTGGTGATAGTGAGGGAGAAGTCAGTGCGGACTCGGAGGTTGATCACCGTTTCGCTCAGTCAAGCATTTCATCAGGACATTGGACCAGACTATGTGAACTAAATAAGGTACTGCAATGTCTGACGAGCACTAACTCTAGTAAAGACTAGTTAGAGTCAGAACAAACCACGATTTCCTGTCTCATTCTAACTTATTATTTTGTTGAACATGCTGCAATTACTTGGTACAAAGATGTACTTTTTAATTTAAAAGTCTATGTAAACTAGCATGGGATTGTGCATTTTGTTTTTTACTTTAGAGTTTGCTTCACCTGTTCTTGCGTCATCAAATTAGACTTAATGTTCAGTTCTGGTCTCAGGAGAATGATGTAACATTTGGGGATGAAGATGCAGCCCAGGAGTCCAGCACTGGAGGCCAAGATGGAGAAGACCTCCACAGCCACCATGTACTTCCCTTTGGTGCTGAGGTAGGCTGGGATGAAGGAGATCCAAACACTGCAGAAGACCAGCATGCCGAAGGTGATGTACTGAGCTTCATTGAAGGCGTCCGGAAGTTTCCTGGCCAAATATGCTACAATAAAGCTCAACACAGCTAAACATCCCATGTAGCCGATCACAGCATAGAAAGCAGTAACAGAGGCCTCGTTACACTGAAATATCATCTTTCCAATTTCTACCTCGGTGTTATATTCCAGATACGGTGGAGAGATGGTCAACCAGAAGATGCAGATCATAACCTCCCCAGAAGAACACACCATCAGAAGAGATACAGAAAAATGTCTACCCAGGCATCTCCTTAGTGTCCAGCCTGGTCTGGTAGCTCTAAAAGCCAAGACAACAGTGACTGTTTTAGAGAAAACCGAAGACACTGAAATGGTACAAAGAACCCCCATAGCCACTTGTCGTAAAAGACAAGACTCCTTGGTGGGAAGTCCAATGAACAGCAGAGGACACAAGAAGGACAAGATCAGTGAGAGGAGAAGGACCATACTGACATTTCGATTATTGGCTTTTACAACAGCTGTCTCTTTGTGTTTGGCAAACAGACCAACCACAACACAAGTCAAGAAACATAGAAAAAGTGCAGCAAGAACAAAACACGATCCAAGTGTATCTCCATAAGATAGGAACACAATAGTCCTTGGAACACACGTGTCTCTTCTCTCATTAGACCAGCTGTACTCCGGGCACTTCAAGCATCTCTCCATATCTACAAAACAAAAACTATCAGTAAAAAATAAAGAAAAAATATTCTTGAGAATTAAAGAAGATCAAAGCAGTGTCATGAGAATATTACATGATGTGCTCCTGCTTCCTCATGCATGCCTGAATGTGCTGCTGCAGTGTCTGATGCAACTACTAGCATATTCCTGTATCCACTCTTACCTGTCTGGACTTTACTTCAGTGTCTCCTACTCCCATACTAACTCCTCTCCAGGCCTGCTGTGTGTTGTATTGTGTACCTCAAGGCTCTGTCCTTGGACCTTTCATCTCCATTTACATTCATGGTCTGGGAAAGTTAGTAAGCTCTTTTGGTTTTCAATATCACCCCAAGCTGATGACACCCAAATCTATTTATCAGCTTCTGACCTATCTACAATCAGGGATGCTCATCCGGATTTAGGGTATCTGAACTACCCAGAAAATCCGAACTTTTTCCGCTATCCGAACTCGGATTCGGATCCTGGATAGCTGTGTAAATACGAATAGCACTATCCGAGTTAACTCAGACATCTATCTGAATTCCGGAATCCGGTCGGATACTTAGGTTGGATATCCAAATCCGGATACGGTAACCATGGAGATGACTCCATGACTTAATTGAGCCAATCAGAGGGCTCCCAGCCTAAGCCCTAGCAACCAATCACAGAAGAGAACCCCGCAAGCCCCTCCTGTACAGTATATAAGGAGGGGTGCTACGATGATAAATCTTATCCTTGCTTGTGACTGCTCACTGAGAGACATCTCCAGTGCTGCTGGCCTAGCAAGTGCTGTATACAGAAATAAACCTAACGTTTTGAGTGCTAAACACCTTCACTAGACTATTGTTCTATTGATTTTTAGTTAGCTAGCTTGTGTAATTGTTTGATTTTATTCAGTGACAGTCAGACTCTGTGCAGCAGCAGCTGCTAGTTAGGTCCTGTGTCTGTGTGTGTGCTGCGCACAGGCCAGGCCTGCTGCTGGCCTGATATTAGCCTTAGCTACAGTATAGGTTAGGGAATTGGATTACTGTGTTATTGTGTAGTTAGTACTGCAGTGCTAGTTAGTTGTTAGAATAGTACTGTGTTAGCTTACTACAGAGTACTGCAGTGCTGCTGTGCTGAGCAGTGTCAGTGTGACAGTTAGACAGTTAGTGTGCACTGTCTTCTACTCTGCTGTCTGTCACTCCGTGCTGATTTTCTTTAAAGTCCAACCCCGATTTTAATAAAGTACAAGTACCCCACATCATCTGGTGACATCATCACATATAAGTTGTACTATGTTTACTGGCACAGGCAGCTGAAGGAGGGGCAGCAAGGCCAAGAGGAGAGGGAGCAACATTGTGGTCACCATCAGCAGTTCTGCCACGTCAGTGTCCATTCTGCCGCTACCCACTGGCCATCCAGCTGTTAGGGGGAGTCACGCTGCAGAGACGCAGCAGCGTGTAGTGGCCATTTTCCAGCTGATGGTGGATGAGCAGGCCACCATCAGCTCTACAACTGAGACCTCCACCCCCACCAGCACTCATGTTCGCAGCAAGTTGGCAGTGGTCAGACTCGGAGCACCAGAACCCCCTCTGCCACTCCTGCCGACAATGAGGCCTGTTCAGCCAGCCAGTCCTCAGTGGCCTCCTCTGCTCCCTCCGCCGCTTTCCTTGCAAGGAAAAAACGCTGCCAGAGACTGTTGGGCAAGTCTTTCCCTGTTGTTGGCAAGAGGGGAACATGAAGTGGCTGGGAATCACTATGCCTGCCTTACCACCCTTTACCACCACCACAACCTCCTGGCTCCTCCTGATTGTTAACTATTACTAACTAAGCCGCCTGGTTCAAAAATTTTTTACAGCCGTGGTACCAACGGTAGGTGCCACAGACTTAGTACAATCTCTTGCATGCTCATGGCACATGTTACACCTGCTGCTGCTGCATTGCCCTGCTCCTGCTGCCTGTGCTGCTCCCACCACTGCTGCTGTGCTAATACCACCTATATTTAACCCAAAACACAATTGCTGTGTAATTTTTTTGAGGTGTCTGGGCTGAAAACTGTCATGTCCCAGTTGTGTGGTTGGACTTTGGACACAATGTGAGCTGCATGACCGCTGTCTGGAACCTAGTCCTGATGTTAATTTACAGCCATTTTTTGTTGTATTTTACCTCCCCACATAATCAATTGGTGTTTCTCTTAAAAAAAAAAAAAAAAAAAAAAAAAAACATGATGCTTCATGCATCATTTACTTTAAAAAAACGTTTTGGAAGCAATTCAAAGGCCACTTCCGGTTTTCTATACAGATATCCAAATTAATTTGGGTTTACCCGGATAATGGGTTCGGATATCAGATTCTATTTGGATACCAGAACGTTCAGATTCGGATATCCGATTCAGATCTGGATTTCTAGCTATCCGGATCCGAATCAATTCGGATTTTAAAAAGGGGTATCCGAGCATCCCTGTGTAAAGAATAGCGGAGATGCCGCCGCATGGGCAAGCGGCATCGTGGCCATCTCCACGTTCCAGCCGGCGGCTTCTGCCACACAGCAACATGCTGCTGGTTCGCCTGGTCCTTCTAGTGCACACAGATTGAGAGCTACGCGCGCGTTAGGTGACAGGACCTTTATGCAAGTAAAAGGGGAGCTAATCAAGCCGGTCAGCTGACTCCAGCTATGCTCCGGATTGGCTGAGTGACTGGGGCGGCACTGTGGAGCGCTCTGGGTATTTATAGGACTTGCCTGTCTGTTGCAAGTTGTCTGCTGTTGTGAATGCTTACGTGTGAGCGCTCAGACCCTAGTCAGATCTTACAGTGTGTTAGAACCAGCCGGAGCTGGGAATTCACACTGAGTCAGATTCCGTTGATAGCTTTAAGTACTATTGTATTGTAAGACTTGTGTACAATTCTTTAGTCTAGTTCCCAGGTGTTGAAACCAAGGACTTCACACCTAGACTAGGATATTGCTATATTGCTACTGTTCATCTGTTAGTCTAGTTCCCAGGTGTTGAAACCAAGGACTTCACACCTAGACTAGGATATTGCTATATTGCTACTGTTCATCTGTTTGTCTAGTTCCCAGGTGTTGAAACCAAGGACTTCACACCTAGACTAGGATATTGCTATATTACTACTGTTTATCTGCTATGATATCTCACCTTTCTGACTACTCTCTTGCTTACTGATTCGGTACTTCTGCCTATCTGATAACTGTTGCCAACACTGCCTGTAACTGGATACTGAATCAGTCTTCTGCCTCTGTACTATATCTGTCCGTTCGTTGCTGACCTTGCTTGTCTAACCTTTCTGCCCTCACTAGTGGGTCTTGCCACTAGTGAGGGAATTCTTTAGGGCTGTCACCTCACCCTTAGGTGATCAGCCTTGCTGTACTGTCTGCGACACTTGCTCCTCAGGTGCCTGTTAGCTGCAAGCAAAGTCTGTTGATCACCTGCTCCTCAGGAGATCATCTTGCAGCACAGTCAGTGGCTCCTGCTCCTCCGGAGTCCACTGGCTGCAGTACAGTCCGATTCCCTTGCTCCTCAGGGAATCCTTGCCTGTAGTACAGTCATAATCACTCATTCTATCTGTGACCACCCTTGCAGCACAGTCAGTGGGCCCTGCTCCTCAGGTGTCCACTGGCTGCAGTACAATCTGAATTCCCTGCTCCTCAGGGAATTCTTGGCTGCAGTACAGTCTGTATTCCCTGCTCCTCAGGGGATCCTAGGCTATAGCCTAGTCTTGATCACCTGCTCTTCAGGTGATCATACTCTCAAGCACCGTCAGTGTTCCCTGCTTCTCAGGTGTCCACTGGCTGTAGTGCAGTCTGAATACCCTGCCCCTCAGGGGATCCTTGGCTGCAGTATTGTCTGTATCTCCCGCTCCTCGGGAGATAAGTTCTCCAATTACTGTTGCATCAAACACAATACCACATTAGGTGTCCTGTGTCTAGCTATACTAGTATTATTGGTAATTCTGCAGATCACCACATAATCAGGTATAGCATCTGTATTATTGGTGATACTGCAGATCACCAATAATCAGAAAAATCTGACACCAATCGTTACACCCAGTCTACAAAATTAGCTTGAGTCCCTGACTGTCTATCTGCTGTCTCTACATTCATATCATATTGTTCTCATATCATCTCAAGAACAATTCCAGAATCTATCCCTTCCTTTCACAGGAGGCATCTAAATTCTTGTACATGTTCCAATCATACAGTATCCCTCTGGACTATTGTAGCACCCTACTCTGCAGTATACTAAAACCAGACTGGCCCCTCTCCAGTCCCTACAGTACTCTTCTGCCCTTCTTATCCACTTCTCCTCTCATCCTCTGACGCAGTTCCTTCCTGTAAATCTCTCTCGCTACATATTACCAAAGGATCCAGTTTAATCTCCTCATCCTATCATACAAAACTCTACATAAGTGGTCACCTCCTTACATTTCCACACTAACCTCCAGATACCTCATGCCTGAAACCTTTACTCGTCCCAGGAGACTCTCTTGTCTGCTACTAGCTGCATCACTCATGTCCTCTCACTCCTGCATCTGGTGGGAATCACCTCTCAGGAGCATCACCTCTCCTTTAGAATGCTCTCCCTCAAGGCTGTTGGTCATGCTCCGAGAATGAAAAACTTCAAACACTCTCTCAAAACACACCTGGTCAGACAAGCCTATAATTTGCTATAGGTAGCCTTGGAGGTATACTGCCTCATCCATTAACCCCAAACTTCAAAGGCTGTAGTATGAATCAGGCTTGCACCAATCTCCCTGCTCTGCTGCCTCACATTATATTGCCTGGCCTGGTGCTGCCATTTTGGTGTCTAGCTGCAAGCCTGTCAAATAGGCCTAAAGTTAGGATTCATCGGGGTGTAGACTATCATGAATGAGAGGTTCTACCTCTAAAGGGGCCCATACACCTAACGATTTTAGCAGCAGCTTCACAGATTGTGATCGGTTTCATGCTGAAATTGATTCACAATCTGTTTGCATTAAAGGTGGCCATACAATCCCTCTCTGATCAGATTCGATCAGAGAGGGATCTATATGTTGGTCGATCTGATGGCAAATCGACCAGTGTATGGCTACCTTAAAAGGGACATCAGTGAGCCGTAGGCACTGAGTTACTGTTTATTTCTGTATTTTTGAGGCACCATGTTTAGCTAACCCAACTTTTAGCCTTCTTATCCAAGGTGGCACTGCACCCTCCCCCCTCTCTTGAACAATTTTAACCATAAGGTTATGGATCTAATATTGCCAAGAGCTATATTCAATGTTCTGTTGGAGGTTCCCCAAGACCTGGCAATCAGCAGTTTATCAGAGATGGAGAAATCACGTAGATGTTCATCTCGTTTTTTTTTGTCAAGATTCTGTCAAGAGACATCAGAAGATCAAACTTGTTTTTGTTTTAAATTAGATTATTCCCTGCCTTGTGTAAGCCTTGAGAAAATGGGAAATTTCCTCAAAAGGTGGATTTCATTCATCACCTAGCATCTGCTTTAGACACTAAAGGTCAGGCCCTGATTCATATTACAGGATCCTATAGGCACAGATGTCCTTGCTCCCTAGACTTCACCTTCCATGAACCTACAAACTCCCGCCGCATCGCATGTGTGCTGGCTGTCCCAGCTGTCACTTTTCCCTTACTTCTCTTCCCCAACATAGGTAGCTACAGGTGCCCCTTAATATTAGGTAGCCGGAGGTACCCTCAGTATAAAGTAGCTAGTGGTCCCCCCTACTGAAGGGAGATCTTGTCAGTGAAATCCCAAGAGCTGGGTGAGTAACCTTTCATTCACTCTCTCATAAGGAGTCTGCATAGATAAGGCAGGAGGGAGGCACTTGGGGAGGAGAGTGAGCCACCTTAACATCATCATACGCCTTTAGGTTCATGCCTACAGTGCCTTACGGTAAGGTTTATCTCCACCCTTACTGCTTCCCTGCCAGAGGATTGTGGACACTAAAAGGTATAAGCAGTATGAAGTATGCAGGTACGATATTCCTTCTTTCTGAAGAGCGTTATGAATGAGGTAGACCCGTAGGATTATACAGTGATATTTACGCTCTCACCAGTGGCGTTAGTGATCTCTCCTTCTGGGCACGGGGCACAGTCATAGCAGCACCTGTGGAATCCTTCCTTAGGATTTCTGTGATATCCCGGGAGGCAGCTCACACTGCAAACAGAGCTGGGCGGAGTCTGGCAGGGAATGAAGAACTCGTCATTTATCATTGAAAGCAGCATAACATGGGATCCGTTAAAAAGGGAGCCTGAGCTGCCTGTATGAAAAGGGCACCTCCATAGACATCAATGCTATTTCTGCAAATATGGGCTACAAGGTGGTGAAAAGGGCACCAAAGTTTCGATATAGGTTACAAGTGGGCGCCCCTTTGTAGCCCTTAATTTTTATTCAGCTACAAGGTTTTCGGCTACAAGGTTTTTTATTCTGCTACAAAAGGGCACCCTTTTACAGGCAAGATTTTTGATTTGGTGGTGCAGGGGGGGTTAGCAATAGGCATCACAAGTGGTGGTGGTGGGGGGGGGTCTTATGGTTAGGCACCACTAGGGGGGTAAGGGTTAGGCACCACCGGGGGACATAGGGTTAGGCACCACCAGGGGAGTCTTAGGGTTGGCACCACCAGGGGAGTCTTAGGGTTAGGCGCCACCTGGGGGGTCTTAGGGTTAGGCACCACCTGGGGGGGGTCTTATGGTTAGGCACCACCTGGGGTTCTTAGGGTTAGACACCACCAGCAGAGTGTCAGGAACCCGCCCCGCGGCAAGCCTGAAGATACGGTTCCCAACTGCGGGTTTGACCAGATCGAGAGGGGAGCAGCCTTAGTTAAGCTACAACAAGGCTGTCTCCCCTCAAAGCACTTCTTACTGCCACCACTAGCTGCTGCTAGACACTTCCACTCTGCTGTCAAGTGATCTGCACGCAATCCGTGTTTTCAGCTTTGCGCTTTAGGCCGAATACGGGAACGCAACGCACACACACACAGTACAATCGTACAGTAGCACGGCACAATCAGGCACGGACTTTGTAACGTAAATTACACTTAGTGATGGGCCGAACCTCCGATTTTCGTTTTGCAAACCCTGTTCGTGAACTTCCGCGGAAGGTTCGGTTCGCACGAACTTCCGTAAACCGCAATAGACTTCAATGGGGAGGCAAACTTTGAAAACTAGAAACATTTATGCTGGCCAGAAAAGTGATGGAAAATATGTTCCAAGGTGTCTAACACCTGAGATCTTTCAGTGACTACAAGAGGGGAAAAACATTTTTCAAAAAGACCTTATAGTTTTTGAGAAAATCATTTTAAAATAACTCCTTCTGACCGTGGGAAAATTAAACGCCCGCCGACTTTAGCAGTTAATAGCAAAGCCCCTTTGAAAGCTAGAAACACCAAACTTGTAGGAAATGTTAAAGGGGCACTATGGCGAAAAATTGTAAAATTTAAAATATGTGCAAACATATACAAATAAGAAGTCTGTGTTGCTGTCACAGTAGCTAGTAGAAATGTGACAGAAGCGACAGGTTTTGGACTAGTCCATCTCTTCATGGGGGGATTTTCAGGGATTTATTTATTTTCAAAAGCACTTAGTGAATGGCAGTTGCTCTGTCTAACTGCCAAAAAACTGTGTAGCGAGCAGGGAGGCTGGCCAGCATCATTGTTTAAATCCTTTTTCTGGAATATCTTTACAAAGAATAAAAGCCATGCTGAGAATCCCCTATGAAGAGATCGACTAGTCCAAAACCTGTCGCTTCTGTCACATTTCTACTGCCTACTGTAAGTGACAGCAACATAGGAGAAAAGTAATTTATGGCTCATTTTACTCTGGAAAAAATGTATTTCTTATTTGTCTATGTTTGCACATATTTCAAATTTTACAATTGTTCGCTATACTGCCCCTTTAACAAGAACAGTGGGAACAAAAGGGACATTTTTTTTTTCAAAAAGACCTTATAGTTTTTGAGAAAATCAATTTTAAAGTTTCAATGTAAATTCTCCTTCTGACCGTGGGAAAATATACCCCCGCCGGCTTTAACGGTTAATAGCAAAGCCCCTTTAAAAGCTAGCAACACCAAAATACTGGGAATGTTAAGAAGAACAGTGGGAACAAGAGGAAAACATTTTTTTTTCAAAAAGACCTTATAGTTCTTGAGAAAATCGATTTTAAAGTAAAAAAAGAGTCGGTTCATTAAAAAAGAACCGATTCATTAAAAAGATCTGGCTCATTCCTGAGCCGTTAGTATAGCAGAGAATGCATCTTAGGCAGGACGTGAAGCTGCTGGCTCCCGCTACTGTCTCTCCCCACCTGCCTGCACCTGTCAACCCCCACCTAGGCTGGCACCCACCTTGGGTGAAAAGTAAAATAGGGAGCCCAATGAAAGCGGAAAAGTGAAATAGGGAGCCCGATAAAAGCCTATGGGGGATTTGACCACATTTGCACCCCTGTAATTCTAGTTTGCAGAGATGTAGGGAACCCAACTTTGGAGTAAAAGTATAACAATATGCCTTCTACATGAGACATGTCGTGAGATTCAGACGTTGCTAACGGCCATGGCTGCGATTTATGTTCATCAGAATCTCCACAATTGATATTGCCCAAATAAACAGGTTTTTGTGACCCTAGGCTATGACCTCTTTGGTCTAGGGGCCCGAAACTCACCAGTTATGATCCCCCTAACAGTTCCTACACTGCTAGAAAATGTGCCACTGCTGAGCAATTGCCCTTTGAAATGGTGTGAGATTTTGGAAAGTTAAATAGGAGGCCCAATGAAAGCCTATAGGGGATTTGACCACTTTTGCACCCCGGTTACTCTGGTTTGCAGAGATGTAGGGAACCCAACTTTGGAGTCAAAGTATGCCTTCTACCTGCATGAGACATGTCATGAGATTCAGACGTTTCTAACGGCCATGGCTGCAATTTATCTTCGTCAGAATCTCCACCATTGAAATTGCCCAAAAAACAGGTTTTTGTGACCCTAGGCTATGACCTCTTTGGCCTAGGGGCCCGCAACTCACCAGTTATGATCCCCCTAACAGTTCCTACAATGCTAGAAAATGTGCCACTGCTGAGCCATTGCCCTTTGAAATGGTGTGAGATTTCCCACGCCAATATCCACGGTAAATGATCCAATGAACAATGTATCCTCTTATGTTCCGATCTTCAATTAAGTTGATTGAAGATCTCCGACGCTTCCCACATAGTAGAGAATGCATCCTTTCAGATGCATAGCTGCCGGCTCCTGCTGTTTCTCCCCACCTCCTCACCTGTCACCCTCACCTAGCCTGGCACTCGGTGCACCCATGGGTGCCAGGCTAGGTGAGGGTGACAGGTGCAGGCAGGTGGGGAGATACAGCAGCTGAGCCAGCAGCTTCATGTCCTGCTCAGGACGTATTCTCTGCTATACTAACAGTTCATGAATCATCCGGTTCTTTTTTATGAATCAGTTCTTTTTTATGAATCGGCTCATTTTACTTTGAAACTTTAAAATTGATTTTCTCAAAAAGTATAAGGTCTTTTTGAAAAAAAATGTTTCCTCTTGTTCCCACTATTCCACTTAACATTTCCAACAATTTTGGTGCTTTTACTATGTAAGGGGACTTTGCTATTAACCGCTAAAGTCGGCGGCCATTAAAGTCTATGGGCGAACCGAACTTTGAAAAAAGGTTCCCGGTTCTCTGCGAAGGCGAACCACCCTAAGTTCGCCTGGAACTGTTCGCCGGCGAACCGTTCGGCCCATCTCTAATCACACTGCAGTCTCTCTAGGCTATGAGCGTTAGCTTAGTACAGCAGAAGTCACACTTATTAAATAACAATTTAATATTCCAGAAAAAAAAGTGGAACAATGCAGAAAATAATATATACAAAAGATTTACAAAAACAAAGTAAAAATTACAAAATAAAAATTACAAAGATACACACAAGACAGTTTGCATAAAATAACAGGGACATAAATGTTACCAGCATATACAGAGCGTTGTTTGCAGGAGAACGCAGCTTCTGACCAGTAGTCGGGGCAGCTCTAGCGTCTTTGCTATCTCTATAGGTTACAAGTGGGCGCCCCTTTGTAGCCCTTAATTTTTATTCAGCTACAAGGTTTTCGGCTACAAGGTTTTTTATTCTGCTACAAAAGGGCACCCTTTTACAGGCAAGATTTTTGATTTGGTGGTGCAGGGGGGGTTAGCAATAGGCATCACAAGTGGTGGTGGTGGGGGGGGGGGGGGTCTTAGGGTTAGGCACCACTAGGGGGGTAAGGGTTAGGCACCACCGGGGGACATAGGGTTAGGCACCACCAGGGGAGTCTTAGGGTTGGCACCACCAGGGGAGTCTTAGGGTTAGGCGCCACCTGGGGGGTCTTAGGGTTAGGCACCACCTGGGGGGGGTCTTATGGTTAGGCACCACCTGGGGTTCTTAGGGTTAGACACCACCAGCAGAGTGTCAGG
Source organism: Hyperolius riggenbachi (assembly GCF_040937935.1). Classification (NCBI taxonomy): domain Eukaryota; kingdom Metazoa; phylum Chordata; class Amphibia; order Anura; family Hyperoliidae; genus Hyperolius; species Hyperolius riggenbachi. The sequence continues at coordinate 13,146,639 of NC_090649.1, read as the reverse complement.
AACCCGCCCCGCGGCAAGCCTGCAGATACGGTTCCCAACTGCGGGTTTGACCAGATCGAGAGGGGAGCAGCCTTAGTTAAGCTACAACAAGGCTGTCTCACCTCAAAGCACTTCTCACTGCCACCACTAGCTGCTGCTAGACACTTCCACTCTGCTGTCAAGTGATCTGCACGCAATCCGTGTTTTTGTAGTCGGGTCAGCTTTGCGCTTTTGGCCGAATACGGGAACGCAACGCACACACACACAGTACAATCGTACAGTAGCACGGCACAATCAGGCACGGACTTTGTAACGTAAATTACACTTAGTGATGGGCCGAACCTCCGATTTTCGTTTTGCAAACCCTGTTCGTGAACTTCCGCGGAAGGTTCGGTTCGCACGAACTTCCGCAAACCGCAATAGACTTCAATGGGGAGGCAAACTTTGAAAACTAGAAACATTTATGCTGGCCAGAAAAGTGATGGAAAATATGTTCCAAGGTGTCTAACACCTGAGATCTTTCAGTGACTACAAGAGGGGAAAAACATTTTTCAAAAAGACCTTATAGTTTTTGAGAAAATCATTTTAAAATAACTCCTTCTGACCGTGGGAAAATTAAACGCCCGCCGACTTTAGCAGTTAATAGCAAAGCCCCTTTGAAAGCTAGAAACACCAAACTTGTAGGAAATGTTAAAGGGGCACTATGGCGAAAAATTGTAAAATTTAAAATATGTGCAAACATATACAAATAAGAAGTCTGTTTTTTTCCATAGTAAAATGAGCCACAAATTACTTTTCTCCTATGTTGCTGTCACAGTAGCTAGTAGAAATGTGACAGAAGCGACAGGTTTTGGACTAGTCCATCTCTTCATGGGGGGATTTTCAGGGATTTATTTATTTTCAAAAGCACTTAGTGAATGGCAGTTGCTCTGTCTAACTGCCAAAAAACTGTGTAGCGAGCAGGGAGGCTGGCCAGCATCATTGTTTAAATCCTTTTTCTGGAATATCTTTACAAAGAATAAAAGCCATGCTGAGAATCCCCTATGAAGAGATCGACTAGTCCAAAACCTGTCGCTTCTGTCACATTTCTACTGCCTACTGTAAGTGACAGCAACATAGGAGAAAAGTAATTTATGGCTCATTTTACTCTGGAAAAAATGTATTTCTTATTTGTCTATGTTTGCACATATTTCAAATTTTACAATTGTTCGCTATACTGCCCCTTTAAGAAGAACAGTGGGAACAAAAGGGAATTTTTTTTTTCAAAAAGACCTTATAGTTTTTGAGAAAATCAATTTTAAAGTTTCAATGTAAATTCTCCTTCTGACCGTGGGAAAATATACCCCCGCCGGCTTTAACGGTTAATAGCAAAGCCCCTTTAAAAGCTAGCAACACCAAAATACTGGGAATGTTAAGAAGAACAGTGGGAACAAGAGGAAAACATTTTTTTTTCAAAAAGACCTTATAGTTCTTGAGAAAATCGATTTTAAAGTAAAAAAAGAGTTAGTTCATTAAAAAAGAACCGATTCATTAAAAAGATCCGGCTCATTCCTGAGCCGTTAGTATAGCAGAGAATGCATCTTAGGCAGGACGTGAAGCTGCTGGCTCCCGCTGCTGTCTCTCCCCACCTGCCTGCACCTGTCAACCCCCACCTAGGCTGGCATCCACCTTCGGTGAAAAGTAAAATAGGGAGCCCAATAAAAGCGGAAAAGTGAAATAGGGAGCCCGATAAAAGCCTATGGGGGATTTGACCACATTTGCACCCCTGTAATTCTAGTTTGCAGAGATGTAGGGAACCCAACTTTGGAGTAAAAGTATAACAATATGCCTTCTACATGAGACATGTCGTGAGATTCAGACGTTGCTAACGGCCATGGCTGCGATTTATGTTCATCAGAATCTCCACAATTGATATTGCCCAAATAAACAGGTTTTTGTGACCCTAGGCTATGACCTCTTTGGTCTAGGGGCCCGAAACTCACCAGTTATGATCCCCCTAACAGTTCCTACACTGCTAGAAAATGTGCCACTGCTGAGCAATTGCCCTTTGAAATGGTGTGAGATTTTGGAAAGTTAAATAGGAGGCCCAATGAAAGCCTATAGGGGATTTGACCACTTTTGCACCCCGGTTACTCTGGTTTGCAGAGATGTAGGGAACCCAACTTTGGAGTAAAAGTATGCCTTCTACCTGCATGAGACATGTCGTGAGATTCAGACGTTTCTAACGGCCATGGCTGCAATTTATCTTCGTCAGAATCTCCACCATTGAAATTGCCCAAAAAACAGGTTTTTGTGACCCTAGGCTATGACCTCTTTGGCCTAGGGGCCCGCAACTCACCAGTTATGATCCCCCTAACAGTTCCTACAATGCTAGAAAATGTGCCACTGCTGAGCCATTGCCCTTTGAAATGGTGTGAGATTTCCCACGCCAATATCCACGGTAAATGATCCAATGAACAATGTATCCTCTTATGTTCCGATCTTCAATTAAGTTGATTGAAGATCTCCGACGCTTCCCACATAGTAGAGAATGCGTCCTTTCAGACGCATAGCTGCCGGCTCCTGCTGTTTCTCCCCACCTCCTCACCTGTCACCCTCACCTAGCCTGGCACTCGGTGCACCCATGGGTGCCAGGCTAGGTGAGGGTGACAGGTGCAGGCAGGTGGGGAGATACAGCAGCTGAGCCAGCAGCTTCATGTCCTGCTCAGGACGTATTCTCTGCTATACTAACAGTTCATGAATCATCCGGTTCTTTTTAATGAATCGGTTCTTTTTTATGAATCGGCTCATTTTACTTTGAAACTTTAAAATTGATTTTCTCAAAAAGTATAAAGTCTTTTTGAAAAAAAATGTTTCCTCTTGTTCCCACTATTCCACTTAACATTTCCAACAATTTTGGTGCTTTTACTATGTAAGGGGACTTTGCTATTAACCGCTAAAGTCGGCGGCCATTAAAGTCTATGGGCGAACCGAACTTTGAAAAAAGGTTCCCGGTTCTCTGCGAAGGCGAACCACCCTAAGTTCGCCTGGAACTGTTTGCCGGCGAACCGTTCGGCCCATCTCTAATCACACTGCAGTCTCTCTAGGCTATGAGCGTTAGCTTAGTACAGCAGAAGTCACACTTATTAAATAACAATTTAATATTCCAGAAAAAAAAGTGGAACAATGCAGAAAATAATATATACAAAAGATTTACAAAAACAAAGTAAAAATTACAAAATAAAAATTACAAAGATACACACAAGACAGTTTGCATAAAATAACAGGGACATAAATGTTACCAGCATATACAGAGCGTTGTTTGCAGGAGAACGCAGCTTCTGACCAGTAGTCGGGGCAGCTCTAGCGTCTTTGCTATCTCCAAGGAGCTACCCGTTGTGACTATCCTAGGCCACTTATATAGTCCGCAGTGTGGCCCGGGGGTATTTAATGTTCAGTCCCAAAACTAATGCAATCTCTCAGATTGTCATATCCTTTCTGTGATATGCAACCTTCAAAGCTTTCCTGTTTTTACACATAGACTTCAAACCACCTCACACATTCCAGTAGGCTGTCATATGTAAACTTCAAACATTCTTGTGTTAGCTTCCACTGTCCAGACTCATTTTAGTCTGGATTGTATTTTGGCTTGTTTACATATACACAAAGTTCAAAGCAATGCAACACCTTTGCAGGATGCAGGACAAAAGAGGGGCCCATTATCTAATTACCTCTTTCCTTGCTGGGAGGATAGGTTACAGGTGACAAAGCAAAGTATACATATAAGACAGTATTCGGACCAAAGGGTAGCTTTTCAGACCAAAGGGTAGCCGATCACCTGTATATGCTTCAAAGTAACTGTCTGATTAAGTGTTTCCTAATTAGAAGCAGACAATGGTAGCTTCTCCTGCTGGACAATGAATGCAGAGTTAATTTACATTTACATACAGGAACTCACATGAAGCCCACTGGCAGACTGGTATACATACACACATCTGACAGAATACACAGCGGACATAAAAATGGAAAATATGGCTTCTGTATTATCCCAACACCAGAACTAGCTGCGATATCATGACACAGAGTCTTGGGGTTAGGCACCACCTGAGGGTCTTAGGGTTAGGCAGCACCAGTGGGGGTTAGGGTTATGGGGAGGGTTCTGTGGGAGAGTAGGGAGAAGGTAGGTCATAATAATCACCAGGTGGTGTCTTAGGGTTAGGCACCTCCAGGGAGGTGTTAGGGTTAGGCTCCACGAGGGAGGTTATGGTTAGGCAATATCAGGGGAGGGTTCTGTGTGAGAGTAGGGAGCAGTTAGGTCATAGTAATCACTTTTCTTAGCTATATCTAGAGCTATTTTACAGCCCGACAATTTTTGCCTATAACAGCATCCTTTTTATAAACTAAAACTAGATTTTTTGGCTACACCAGGCACCCTTTGTAGTCAAATTTAGCATATATGGGCTACACAGGACACCCTTTGTAGCTGAATTTGGCATATGGGCTACACCTGGTGCCCTTTGTAGCCAAATTTGGCATATGTGGGCTACAACAGGTGTCTATTGTAGCCGGATTTGACATATATGGGCTACACCAGGCACCCTTTGTAGCCAAAATTGGCATATATGGGCTACACCAGGCACCCTTTTTGTAGCCGAATTTGACATATATGGGCTACACCGGGAACTCTTTGTAGCTGAATTTGGCACTTGAAGATCACAGGAGCTATAGGTTTTAAACATTATATCCTTTGGATTTTTTAGAGACTAGCCCTGTTTGTGCAAGTCATTCAAAGTTATATCTTTATTAAGTCACTTTAAAAATGTACAGGATAGGTCAAGTGTATGTATATATGTATACATTACTCTCAATTGAACACCAATATGTCAAAAGTAAGTAAATCAGTTTTTCAACAGGAGTTGGGGGCTTACTGTGGGCTTTCTACAGGTCCATGAGAACTGTGGTCTCCCTCGCCAACCTCTCCGGCCGCTCTGTTCTCCCAGGATCACCTCCAGTATTTTCCAAATTCGGACCAGTTGCAGTGTTTTGTGCCTGTGCGGTAGTACTGCACTGGTGCAGAATTATCCCAGCCAAGGGAACATGATGGGGGCGTGGTGCAGCTGGGCAGTGCCATGCAAAATGATCCCAGCCACAGGAGCATGACGGGGGTGTGGTGCAGAAGGGCAGTGCAGGTGCAGAATGACCCCAGTCATGGGAGGATGACAGGGGCGTGGTGCTGCTGGACAGCGCAGGTGCAGAATGATTCCTGCCATGGGAACATGACGGGGGCGTGGCGCGGTTCGGCAGCACGGGTGCAGAATGATTCCAGCCACGGGAACATGACGGGGGCGTGGCGCGGTTGGGCAGCACGGGTGCAGAATGATTCCAGCCACGGGAACATGACGGGGCGTGGCGCGGTTGGGCAGCAAAGGTGCAGAATGATCCCAGCCACGGGAACATGACGGGGGCGTGGCGTGGTTGTGCAGCAAAGGTGGAGAATGATCCCAGCCACGGGAACATGACGGGGGCGTGGTGCGGTTGGGCAGCACAGGTGCAGAAAATTTCCAGCCACGGGAACATGACGGGGGCGTGATGCGGTTGGGCAGCACAGGTGCAGAATGATTCCAGCCACGGGAACATGACGGGGGCGTGGCGCGGTTGTGCAGCATAGGTGCAGAATGATTCCAGCCACGGGAACATGACGGGGGCGTGGAGCGGTTGGGCAGCAAAGGTGCAGAATGATTCCAGCCACGGGAACATGACGGGGGCGTGGCACGGTTGGGCAGCAAAGGTGCAGAATAATCCCAGCCACGGGAACATGACGGGGGCGTGGCGCGGTTGGGCAGCACGGGTGCAGAATGATTCCAGCCACGGGAACATGACGGGGGCGTGGAGCGGTTGGGCAGCAAAGGTGCAGAATGATCCCAGCCACGGGAACATGACGGGGGCGTGGAGCGGTTGGGCAGCACGGGTGCAGAATGATTCCAGCCACGGGAACATGACGGGGGCGTGGAGCGGTTGGGCAGCACGGGTGCAGAATGATTCCAGCCACGGGAACATGACGGGGGCGTGGAGCGGTTGGGCAGCAAAGGTGCAGAATGATCCCAGCCACGGGAACATGACGGGGGCGTGACGCAGTTGGGCAGCACAGGTGCAGAATGATTCCAGCCACGGGAACATGACGGGGGCGTGGCGCGGTTGGGCAGCACAGATGCAGAATGAGTCCAGCCACGGGAACATGACAGGGGCGTGGCGCGGTTGTGCAGCATAGGTGCAGAATTATCCCAGCCACGGGAACATGACGGGGGCGTGGCGCAGTTGGGCAGCACGGGTGCAGTAATGATTTCAGCCACGGGAACATGACGGGGGCATGGAGCGGTTGGGCAGCAAAGGTGCAGAATGATCCCAGCCACGGGAACATGACGGGGGCGTGGCGCGGTTGGGCAGCACAGGTGCAGAATGATTCCAGCCACGGGAACATGACGGGGGCGTGGCGCGGTTATGCAGCATAGGTGCAGAATGATTCCAGCCACGGGAACATGACGGGGGCGTGGCGCGGTTATGCAGCATAGGTGCAGAACACCACCACTGGAGAAGATACCAGAGGAAATCCCGGGACAATAGAGCAGCTGGGGAGCCACAAGGGTTTGCACGCAGCAGATCACATGATAATTGCTGTGATAGCAGTTATCACGCTTTAGTGAATCAAGCCCTATAGGCGTTTTTGGCAAATTTTAAGCGTGAGCATTTTTTTCAAAAACGTCCTGAAAGCGTTTACACCAATAATCTCTATGAGACAGTTCCCATCTGAGTGGTTTGTTCCCGATCTGCTCAGAAAAGCGGTACATGGGCCATTTTTGAGGTGATTTTGCTTCAATGGAGGGTACAGGAAAAACGCAAATGCTCACAAAATCGCTTTGACCACAGCATCTTATTGATGCTATTGGTCATTGATTGCAGGTACTTAGATTGGTTAATGGAAACTGTGTGCCAATACACTGATCTGTGTACTAACGGGTGGCGATGTGAACACACGTGAGAGCGCGCATAGAACGATTGTGGCAAGATATGCATATCTACACTCCTGAAGCTAAGATACAGTTTCCAGGGGTGTAGATATACTGTAACATTGTCACTAAGTGGTTAACCCATTCAGGTTCCGTGGTTTTCACGAGAGAAATGTTCACCTCCCATTCATTAGCCTATAACTTTATCACTACTTATCACAATGAACTGATCTATATCTTGTTTTTTCCGCCACCAATTAGGCTTTCTTTGGGGGGTACATTTTGCTAAGAGCCACTTTACTGTAAACGCATTTTAACAGGAAGAATAAGAAACAAATGGAAAAATTCATTATTTCTCAGTTTTCAGCCATTATAGTTTTAAAATAATACATGCCTCCATAATTAAAACGCACATATTGTATTTGCCCATATGTCTTGGTAATTACACCGTTAAAATTATGTCCCTATCACAATGTATGGCGACAATATTTTATTTGGAAATAAAGGTGCATTTTTTCCATCTATCACTATTAACAAGGTGCATCTATCACTATTAACAAGTTTAAAATAAAAAAAATATAGAAATATTTCATCTTTACATTGATATTTAAAAAGTTTAGACCCTTAGGTAAATATTTACATGTTTTTTTTATTATTGTAATGTTTTTTTTTTATAGTAAACATTTTATTTGGGTAGTTTTGGGAGGGTGGGGGGTAAACAATAGATTTATAATGTAAATGTGTGTTCATTTTAATGTATTTTTATTTTCAGTTGTAGTATTACTTTTTGGCCACAAGATGGCAGCCATGAGTTTGTTTACATGACGTCACTCTAAGCGTAGCACACGCTTAGAGTGACGCATCGGGGAGAGAACAGCCAGAAAAAGCACAGCTTCCGAGAGAAGCTGTTGCTTTTTCAGCGGGGGAGAGGAATCAGTGATCGGGCACCATAGCCCGATACATTGATTCCCTGGCTACCGAATCCGCGGCCGGGAGTGCACGTGCACGCGTGCGATCGGCCGCGGGGGGCGCGCGGTAGCGCACATGGTTCCTGGATGTAGTTTCTACGTCCAGGAACCAAAATAGGTTAAATAAGTGATTTGGCAGGGGCGGCGGTGTACAGAGTTCAGCCGGCCCATAGGTGAAGTTGCAGGCTGAGCTACTGACTGTCACAAGCAGCAAGCGCCGCCCACAAAATGGCAGCTGTTGTATTAAGCATCCAGAGGCCGCGGCTAGACAAGATTTGGGGCACTTATGCTGGGCATCTGGGGCATCCCAAAACATATCCGTGGCACGAGCTCTGGATATAAGAGACGCGCCTGCGTCCTAATCTAAAAACAAAGGTATACTGTATATTATCCAGGAATTATTCATTCCACAAAAAGGGGATACAATAACAATTCCCTAGGTGAAAATCTTTCAGTATCACAAAAAATTCCTCTCCCTGATTTACATTCTGAAATGTATCACTGGTGGCGACCTCTTTAGTTCTGCCAGGTGATCTGTACGGAATGTTCGCTACTGAGAGTTCTATGCACAGAGGGAGATGCTGCTTGCCTGGCAGTTGGAAACTACTGTTATTTCCCACAATACAACAGACAGAAAACTGTCAGGGGCCATGGCTTATGACATCACATGGTGGGAGGGGTTTCACCACAATATCAGCCACACAGACCTTTGATGCTCTAGTTGAGAAAAAGATAAAGATTTCTCATAGGAAAAGGGGTATCGGCTACTGACTGAGAGGTACAGACTAACCAGCAAGCTCATGGTGACCCAGAACTCATTGGAGTGTGTAAGGGACTACAATGGTCCTAAAAAACCCCTTACTAAGATGTTAAGAAAAACAAAAGTTTGCTTTCCTAAAACAGAAAGAATTTGGGATAATTCAGGTTGGAGTGAGCTTGAGATGTCTCCCAGTGCATCACTGCTGAATATATGCAAATTAACCATTCTACCCTTAGAAGCTAAACACACCTCCAGAACCGCTGGAAAGCAATGATGTGTCAGCTTGTTAATTTGTACAGAGCCATAATAACCCAACATGCATACATACTGTTTCAGATTGTTTGATCCTCATCAGTGCATGGCATGGATTAATTTGGCTCTATGGAGTAGGGCTTGTAACACCGAGAGGGACAGACTAACCAGCGAACTCATGGTGACCCAGAACTCATTGGAGTGTGTAAGGGACTACAATGGTCCTAAAAGGCTACTGACTGAGATGGAGTTCAATCCTTGGATAAAGTTCCTCTTTAAACCATGGCAGCTTTTTCCTGGTCCTCTCTTTCCTGCTTCGGTTTGGACATGAAGTGCATCAGCTTCTGTAGAGATAATATTTGTTGTTTGCAGGCAGAACATACCTGAGTGAAAGCTGGATTCCACATTACCGCGCTGTCATCAATCTGTATCTGGGAAGCTCCACCTCTCTGGGAATAATATCCAGCTGTCTTTGTCTCTTTTGTTGAATTTGGCCACATCACTAAGTTTAAAATGTCAAACTTTGCTAGATAATTCCCCTCCTCATCAAAGGTCACCTCTTCTCCCCCGAGGGTCATCATCTGCATGTTCTTCAGATAATAATTCATCTGGAGGTAAGAATAGCAATAATACTTTCACCATTCATTCACCTGTTTAGACTTTTTCATATGACTAATTCACAGATGCGTCATTTAGTGTCCAATAAGTAATTTTGCCAAAAGGCATTTGTGATAATTCAGCTGTAATTGAGCAACTGTGGTTTCCCATAATGCACCACTCCTGAATGTGCAAATCATCTCTTTATGCCAGGCTTACATGCAGACCCGCTGGGGTATAGCAGGAAGCGGGGAAAAAAGGGCGCCGCCATTCACTCTCATAATAAATAACGTTTAATGGGCGCAGAGCAGGAAAAAAGGGCGCTGGAGCTAAATAAAGTTTACAAACGGCGCCTGGAGATTTTTAATGATTTATAACTGAACTTGTGGTGATTTAAGTTTATAAAATGCACCCGTGCCGAATAACGTTTATAAAATACTAAACATATTTATCTTATTTAACTAATTAAAACATTATTTAAAGTTTTAACCCTTACTGTTTGTAAAACATTATTATTCACAAAATAAAGCGATCAGAACGTAACGTAAATTGCAATATATTTTTTGTAGCCACAATTAGTAAAATATTATTATCCACATAATAAAGCGATCAGTAAGGGGGATGGTTAGGGTTAGGCACCACCAGGGGGGTCTTAGGGTTAGGCACCACCAGGGGGGTCTTAGGTTTAGGCACCACCAGGGGGGTCTTAGGTTTAGGCAACACCAGGGGGGTCTTAGGGTTAGGCACCACCAGGGGGGTCTTAGGTTTAGGCAACACCAGGGGGGTCTTAGGGTTAGGCACCACCAGGGGGGTCTTAGGTTTAGGCACCACCAGGGGGGTCTTAGGGTTAGGCACCACCAGGGGGGGTCTTAGGGTTAGGCACCACCAGGGGGGTCTTAGGGTTAGGCACCACCAGGGGGGTCTTAGGGTTAGGCACCACCAGTGGGGTCTTAGGGTTAGGCACCACCAGGGGGGTCTTAGGGTTAGGCACCACCAGGGGGGTCTTAGGTTTAGGCACCACCAGGGGGGTCTTAGGGTTAGGCACCACCAGGGGGGGTCTTAGGGTTAGGCACCACCAGGGGGGTCTTAGGGTTAGGCACCACCAGGGGGGTCTTAGGTTTAGGCACCACCAGGGGGGGTCTTAGGTTTAGGCACCACCAGGGGGGTCTTAGGGTTAGGCACCACCAGGGGGGGTCTTAGGTTTAGGCACCACCAGGGGGGTCTTAGGTTTAGGCACCACCAGGGGGGTCTTAGGGTTAGGCACCACCAGGGGGGTCTTAGGTTTAGGCACCACCAGTGGGGTCTTAGGGTTAGGCACCACCAGGGGGGTCTTAGGGTTAGGCACCACCAGGGGAGTCTTAGAGTTAGGCACCACCATAGGGGTCTTAGGTTTAGGCACCACCAGGGGGGTCTTAGGTTTAGGCACCACCAGGGGAGTCTTAGAGTTAGGCACCACCATGGGGGTCTTAGGTTTAGGCACCACCAGGGGGGTCTTAGGTTTAGGCACCACCAGGGGGGTCTTAGGGTTAGGCACCACCAGGGGGGTCTTAGGTTTAGGCACCACCAGGGGGGTGGTTAGGGTTAGGCACCACCAGGGGGGTCTAGGGGTTAGGGATAGGTACAGGGAGGGTTCTGTGTGAGAGTAGGGTTAGGTATAGTTTTAGTAAAATTTTAGTAATACTTACTAATGTTTTACAACACTTATTACAAATGTAGTTGTATTTATATCATCGTTATAAAGAATATTTTCAGATTTTATCATAAGAACAAATCATAAATGAAGGTTATTCACAATAATATACAATTATAACAATTAAACACATATTATTGTTTTTTCAATAAACATAATTATAAGTTTAACTTTTGAAACAGGGAAGATTAACGTTTTCACAATTGCCGATTTCATAAACATTATTTAGTGATTTATAATTTTGTTAAACATTATTTGTAAACGAAATATAGCACACTATTTTTATAAACGCTATTAATGATTAACCACTTCACCACTGAGGGGTTTTACCCCCTGACCACCAGAGCAATTTTCACCTTTCAGCGCTCCTTTCATTCATTCGTCTATAACTTTATCATTACTTATCACAATTAAACGATCTATATCTTGTTTTTTCCACCACTAATTAGGCTTTCTTTAGGTGGGACATTATGCCAAGAATTATTTTATTCTAAATGTGTTTTAATGGGAAAATAGGAAAAATCTGGGAAAAAAATAATTATTTTTCAGTTTTCGGCCATTATAGTTTTTAATTAATGCATGCTACTGTAATTAAAACCCATGAAATGTATTTGCCCTTTTGTCCCGGTAATAAAACTGTTATAAAATTGTCCCTATCACAATGTTTGGCACCAATATTTTATTTGGAAATAAAGGTGCATTTTTTTCAGTTTTGCGTCCATCCCTAATTACAAGCCCATAGTTTATAAAGTAACAGTGTTGTACCCTCCTGACATAAATATTTAAAAAGTTCAGTCCCTAAGGTAACTATTTATGTATTTTTTTTATTGTACATTTTTTAATTTTTTTTTTTAAAAATAAAAAAAATTGGGAGTGTGGGAGGTAATGAGTTAATTTTTTGTGTAAAAGTAATTTATTTGTATGTGAAAAATGTGTAGGGTGTAGTTTACTATTTGGCCACAAGATGGCCACAGTAACTTTTTGTTTCAATGCGATCTCCAAGCGTCCTTCCGGAAGCTTGGAGGAAGTACTTGGAGGCTGGGTAAGATCACAATGATCGCGCTGCCCATCGGAGAGCAGCGGATCATTGCGGGGCTTAGATCAACAAACGGGAATGGATTTTCCCATTCATTGATCTCCGGGCGAGCGGGCGGCGGCGTGTTTACTAGCGGCGGGCGACGTGTTTATGAGCGGGAGCGCGGACAGCGGCGGGAGTGCGCAAAGTACGGATTTCTCCGTCCCTGGGGGTTAAAGGATGGAAAAAGGGACGGAGAAATTCGTACGGGCGGGGGGAAAGTGGTTAATTATTAATTAGCGTTTACACCCCGCGCCCTTTTTGTCCGGGCGTCCTTTTTGTACGTACGTGGTATAGCAAGCCTATAGCTTATACATTGATGCATCACTCCCGAATATGCAGATCACTTTACACCTTCTCGTTTACAAGCTTACATTTAGCATTGCTTTTTAATAAAGGGCTTTTTAGTCTCTTTTAGCAATTTATACTTTCTTAGTGGAAAGCAATCTGGGTATTACTTAGTGTAATTTGCCTTCCTCAAACAGAAGGTATTTGAGTGAGCAACTGTGGGCTCCCACAATGCACTGCTATTTAATATTCAAATTATCTCTTTATGCCCCCGAAGTCAGGCTTACATCCAGAACCACTGATGTATAGCAAACCTACAGCTTATAAAATGTATACAGCCAGAGGGGGCGTGTCCTGCGCATCTAGCTGGATGGACGCATAGCGCTGCAGCTCCGCTCTTCAGCTCTCCCTCCTCCCCCTCTAACTTCACCTCATTAGAAACTTATCCAGCAACAGATCAGACAGCCTCACAGGCCTTCATCAAAGACATGTTTATGACATTTAAAACAGCTTTTATGTCAGAAATGCTTACTGCTACACGCCAGCTGCAATTCTCAATAGACTCATTAGGCGATAGGATATCTCTTCCAGAAGACAGAGTCTCTGCACTAACAGAGGGCCACAACAACATGATTGACACTGTAGAAAATCATTCCAATGATCTAGCATGGCTCAAAGCAAAAGCCACTGATCTTGAAGACAGGAACAGAAGATGCAACATAAAGCTGAGGGGGATAGGAGAGGAGATTTTCTCCTTATTAAAAGCTACACTACCACGGTTCTCTGACGTGGAATTGATCATAGCCAGAGCCCACAGGCTACCGAAACCTAAACATCTCCCTGACTCGATTCCTAGAGATGTAATCATATGCTTTCAATTTTATCACGTCAAAGAGGAACTAATGCACTACCTAAGAAACAAGGGAAAACTCCCAGAGCCCTTTGACAAAATTCAAATTTTCTCCGACCTTTCCCAAGCTACACTGGCTTTGCGCAAATCACTGAGTCCTGTTACTAAGATCCTACGTGAGAATCACATCATATACAAGTGGGGATTCCCGACTAAGGTAATCCTTTCTAAAAATGGGAAATCTTATGTCATCCAATCTGCTGAGGATGGAGAACGTTTACTACGTGTTTGGAACCTCCTACAGAAAGGCGTACCGTTACCCCTACCAACTCCGCCAAATAAATAACTATGCTATTCCACGGCAATCTAAACGTCACCAGCATACTGAGCTGAAGAGCCCAGACTGCCTTTAAAATCCTACTACTTGGTGGACCCACCTATCACTTCAACTGAGCTTAGCTCTGACTCTGTCAGGGCCACTTGCTCATGCCTCCACAACCTGAACTGGCTTTAAGTGAAGTCACCTTCATTTACCTTTTATAGGACATGTTAAAGTTTCTATACAGGTTTTTTCTTGTTTACCTTCATGTAGTTACCTTTTTATTGTATATAAGCATGAAGAATCTGCATCTACAGGGGATACTTTCTTTTTTTCTCTCACTTTTCTACAATGCTGATCGTATGTGGATGAATATTGGTGATTTTATTCATAACCAAGCTGGTATACTGTTGAATTATGACTATAGACCTTAAGCTTCTATCTGTAAACGCACATGGGTTAAACTCTCCATATAAAAGGAGATCTCTATGGAAGGAGACGCTAGACAATAAAGCGAATGTACTATTTGCACAGGAGACGCATTTCGCTGAGGGGAGGGCTCCTAAGTGCTCCCATCCTTCATTTTCTAAAATTTTCTATGCAAATTGCAGAAAAAAGAAGAGGGGAGTACTTATAGCTTTCCACGATTGTATCCAAACGGAAATCCACAAGGTAATAAGAGTCCCTCAAGGTTGTTATCTGGTTTTGGTCTGCTTCCTGATCAGTGAACTTTTCACTTTAGTCAACCTATATGCCCCTAATTCAGGTCAACTCAACTTCCTTCGATCTCTATTTAACAAAATCCAAGATATTAAAAAAGGAGCATTAATTGCAGGAGGAGATTATAATGCTATTGTGGACTCAAAGTTAGACACATCATGTCTAGACTCCAAACGCAAAAACTCCATTGCTAAAATCCTTGCCTCAGAAAATCTATATGACCCATGGAGATCATTGCATGCAGAAGAAAAAGATTTTTCATTCTTCTAGCAAGTTCACAAATCATACTCACGTATTGACAAGCTAACACTTCAAAAAATCTCTGAGGCAAAGATAAACACCATTTCCTGGTCTGATCATGCTTCTATAACATTAACAATCAAGGTATCAGGGACCAGACCAGACCGCCCCTTATGGAGGCTAAATAACTCCCTACTAAACTCCACTACCAACCGAACACATATTTTGCAAAAAAACGATGACTACTTTGATCTTAACTCAAGCTCTGAAGTTGGCACAGAGTGTCTGTGGAATGCCCATAAAGCATTTGTTAGAGATTTCTTAATCCAACTAGGAGCACGCGCGAACAAAGCAAATAGATTCCATATTACTCAAGATTAGAACCTTAGAAACACAAAATAAAGCCAAGGCCTGCGATATAGCTAACAAGGAACTATCCTCGCTAAGACATGAACTAAGATTACTCCTATGCGCAGACATGGACCACCAAATCTATAAAATGAAGCTTTTACACTACTCCAGTAGTAATAAAGCAGGAAAATGTCTAGCTAGAAAACTCAAACATATACAAGCAAAGACTAGAATCCCCAAATTAGTCCATTCAGTTACCAAATCTACCCTTTATAACCCAAAAGACATAGCTAATGCTTTCTGTGACTACTATAAAACTCTATACAACTTAAAAGACGACCCTAGCACCACTCAACCTGCTCCTGAAAAGATTAAACAATTCTTAGATCAAATTAAACTCCCGTCCCTCACCCCTAAACAGTTAACTACGCATAACGCCCCAATCTGTCCTCAGGAGATTCTTAACAATATAAAAACCCTCAAGAGTAATAAATCACCAGGCCCTGATGGCTTCACAAACGAATATTATAAGTACTATGGCACCTCCCTTGCCCCCAAACTAGCAACATTATTCAACCATTTCATCAAAAAAGGCTCTATGCAGGAACAGTTCACGCAAGCAATCATATCCGTTATCCCAAAACCGGGCAAAGCCACGGACACTCCCTCCAACTTCCAACTCCCTCCAATTTCACTTTTAAACTCGGACACCAAGCTATTTGCAAAAATTATAGCCACTAGACTCCTCCACATTCTACCCTCATTAATAAACTGGGATCAAGTGGGGTTCACGAAACATAGACAAGCCACGGATGGCACTCGCAGGGTCCTGAACCTTCTTAGGTTTACGGAGCTCTGTCGAAGGCCTTCCCTGTTTCTAGCTCTTGATGCCGAGAAGGCCTTCGACAGAGTTCACTGGGGATTTCTTGGGGAGATACTACATAGATTTGGGTTTGAGGGTCCTATATACTCTGCAATATTGTCACTATACTCCACTCCATCAGCAATAGTAAATGTTGCAGGCTTTTACTCGCATAAATTCTATATCACTAACAGCACAAGACAGGGGTGCCCTCTTTCCCCCCTGATATTCACCTTAGTTATAGAAGCTCTAGCGGAAACCATCAGAAGCAACAAAGACATCAATGGAATAACAATAAAAGGTGTATCACACAAAATAGGTCTTTTTGCGGACCATGTGTTGATCACTGTTGAGAACCCTTTAAACTCACTTATGCATATAACTAAGACACTCCGAGAATATTCAGAGGTATCATGCTACAAAGTGAACGAGAGAAAATCATTGATGCTAGGGATCAACACCCCTCCACTTCTCAGGAAACAGATATCAAATTCCTACCCATTTCATTGGGCAAAGACCCACATTCCATACTTGGGAGTCAACATCCCCTCTTCATCTAAGAAAATCTATGAACTAAACTATGTTCCTCTATTAAAAAATCTAACAAGGGAATTGGAAGCCTTAGCCAAATTCGAGCTCTCTTGGGTGGGCAAGATAGCAGCATTCCAAATGAAATCCCTTCCGAAATTGATGTATCTATTTCGCACACTGCAGATTCCACTGCCGAATACTTTCTTCAACCAAGTACAAAGAATTATTGCAAACTACATTTGTAATAAAAAAAGACACAGAATTGCTTATCATAACCTATCCATATTGAAGGAATTTGGAGGGGTAGGGGTCCCATGTATCAAATCATATTATTACGCATGTATACTAGACACCGCCTCAGAGTGGTGGAAAACAGACAGTCCGAAGAAATGGTGCCAGATTGAAAACTCAATCGAGACGTATTCCCCTGTACAATACCTGGCTCTGGCATTATTAGGCTTATCTAAATATAAATCAGAATTCCCAACAATACAGGCAACAAACTCGGCTTGGGCCCACTACCTAACACAAAATAATAACGATAACCCAACTAGACCACTAAAACTTCCCTTGAACTCTTTACCGTGTAGCACCCCAGATCTAGACCTTAAGACATGGTATGACAAAGGTATCCTCTATATCTCAGATATAGTCTGCCCCATCACCAGAACTGTACATAATTTTCAATTTCTAAAAGATAAGTTCTCCTTATCCCCTAAGGAGATTTTTAAATATCTTAGAGTTAAACACCTTCTCAGCCTTAGTCATAATCTCATCACCACTATACCACCCCACATACACACCCTCATTCATTCCCGATTTCTCTTAACCACTTGCCAACGGCTACACGCCGATAGGCGTGGCCGCGGCGGCAGCCCCAGGACCGCCTAACGCCGATTGGCGTAAAGTCCTGGGGCTTGCATTTGCAGGAGATCGCGCGCACGCTGCGCACACATCTCCTACTTGGTGGGCGGAGCTGAGCTCCGCCTTCAGTCTCCGAGCGGCGATTGCCGCTTGGGAGACTGTAACGGCGAAACCGCCGCTTAATTGCATTTTACAGCGCTGCGATCAGCAGCAGCGCTGTACTGGGGACAGCCGTGTGACACGGCTGTCCCCCTGGAGGGCAAGAGAGCGATCGGCTCTCATAGGCTGAAGCCTATGACAGCCGATCGCCGTTATTGGCTGCCTGGGGGGTGGGAGGGATGGAGGGAATAAAATACATTAAAAAATACAGAAATTTAATTAAAAAAAATAACATAAATATTTATATAAAAAAACCAAACACTGCAGGGGCGATCAGACCCCACCAATAGAGAGCTCTATTGGTGGGGACAAAAGGGGGGGGGGGGGGGGAATCATTTGTGTGCTGTGTTGTGCGGTCCTGCAGCTTGGCCTTAAAGCTGCAGTGGCCAATTTTGAACAAAATTGCCTGGTCACTAGGGGGGTTTAAGCCCACGGTCCTCAAGAGGTTAAAGGAGGAATATCAGTGTGGTACAAAACATTAATGGCAAGGACCCAATCGCTTCTCCATAAATATACCCGTGCATGGTCTGAAGATCTCAACTGCTCTTTTACCCCCTCTGATATCTCGTTAGCATT
Organism: Hyperolius riggenbachi; assembly: GCF_040937935.1. NCBI lineage: Eukaryota > Metazoa > Chordata > Amphibia > Anura > Hyperoliidae > Hyperolius > Hyperolius riggenbachi. The sequence goes on along the minus strand of NC_090649.1, from coordinate 13,128,575 downwards.
TCGCAACCTTTACAAATTCTCTGCCTGCACAAATCATAAAGAATCTATACATAAAATACTCCTTAAGTGGTATTATACCTCACAAAAAAATAACTAAATTTGACAACTCGGCCTCGGCTCTATGTTGGAGGCAATGTGGTAACGTTGGTTCACTATCCCACATCTTATGGCACTGCCCAAAAATTAAAGTATTCTGGAACTCAATAGCTAAATTAATAGGCAAAAGACTCTCCAAACCAATAAGGATACCAGCTGAGTTGGCTCTGTTCCACATCGGGCTAGAAAATTACCCACCTAGATTCAGACTAATCATAACCCACATCGTTGCATCAGCTAGATCCCTCATACTACAAAACTGGGGCACCACGGACATTTCTTTCTTGAACCAGTTGAGAAACACAGTAGACTTAAATCTACGCATGGAACGTAACTTGAGAGACCATAAAACCCTACTTATGCCGCCTCCCTCTATACTTGAATTTACAATTGACTGGCCAGCAGATTTCCCCGCAGAGTAAATGATCTCCAACAACATAAATAAATAAATAATCAAGACGCAAAAGTTACCCCATCAATAAATCCAGTAATAAACCACCAATAAATAAATACCCACCAATACCACTAACTCCCCTATCGTTATTTTAGATCAATCAACATTGTCTTATCGCCCCCAAGATGCAGATGTTAATGTAGCTAAGTTTCCTCAACTTAGTACTAGTTGGTAGCTATTAGTTATCATTTGGATAGTTCTGATAGTTTTGATTGTTATTTCTCCCTCCCCTCTCGATTTCAGGGCATGAAGACCACTCTATGATTGCCCTATAACAGACAACCCCTCTCTTGACATGATGTGTTTCGACACCTAGAGAGGCGGCTAGTCTTGGGCAACACAACACCCAACAGGACTATGCCCTAAGTAGAGAAATACTAGATATTATTATTGATATTATTGATATTGATGTTGATCTTGAAACCTTTCAATGTTATACAGATATCTATGTTGCATTATTTCTCACCATATTTCATAATTTAAGTATGTCATATGCTTATATACTTAATATTAGTACATATATATCAATGTTCACCCAACTGTACTGACATTGATGTGTTGCATAACCTTGTTATAACTGCTTCAACAAAATAATAAAAACTTATTGATATAAAAAAATGTATACAGCCACATAAACCCCTCATGCAGACAGCCTGTTTCAGACTTTTGTTCCTCCTTAGTGCATGGCAGGAATTTATATGGCTGTATGGAATAGGGGCTTGGACCAGAACAACACAGCAACCAAGCAGGTCAGGATGACCCAAAACTACTTGGAAAGTATAGGGGACATTGTGGTATTTTCACTAAGCGCAAATTAAAAACCACTTCCGAGCACCTTGTGCGGTCATGCTGGGTATCGTGCGTTCCTTAGTAGAGATGTCGCAAACCTCCGATTTTCGGTTTGTGAACCCCGTTCGCGAACTTACGCGGAAGGTTCGGGTCGCACGAACTTTCGCGAACCGCAATAGACTTCAATGGGGAGGCGAACTTGGAAAACTGGAAACACTCATGCTGGCCAGAAAAGTGATGGAAAAGATGTTTCAAGGGGTCTAACACCTGGACCCTCAGGTGGCGAAGTGGGATACATGCCAAAAGTCCTAAGGAAAAATCTGGATTTGACGCAAAGCAGCGTTTTAAGGGCAGAAAACACAGTGAATGCTAAATTGCAGGCCTAAAAGACTTTCAAACATCTTGCATGTGTATACATCAATCAGGGAGTGTAATTAGGGTACTGCTTCACACTGACACACCAAACTCACTCTGTAACGCACCGCAAACAGATGTTTGCATAGTGACGGCCATGCTGGACTGGTGCGCAACATGGCCAGAGTGCAGGCCGTGGTGGTTTTCCAGCCCATATGGTCACCGGGCTGTGGTAGCTCAATGATAGAACAACAGTGAATGTCCAGCTGATCAAATTTAGTCTGACCACAATGAAGCAACAACCTTAATATCTTTGGTGTGCCACCCCCACCCGAGACACTCGGCGGTCATTGCTTCATTGTGATACGCAAGCCCCTTCACCGCGGCAAGGTAATGATCACGAAGGGGAATAGGCACATGTACATGCCTTTTGTTTTGTTGTTGCAGCCACCCGCAGTGCAGGCAGAAAAATTAGGCAGGCATGTACACGCACCAGAAAAATTACTATAGCGGGCGCTGCTAGCAGCGGCCTTAAAAATTCAGGAATCCGCCTGGAGTCCTGGAACCTGTTGGTGGTGGCGGAGAAGGCAAGCAGCCTGCAGGCAGAGATGCTGTGTGTGAGGACTGACTTACTCTTGGGGCAGGCAGTATCCCTCCGGGATCCAGGCCTCATTCATTTTGATAAAGGTCAGGTACTGAACACTTTTGTGACTTAGGCGACTTCTCTTCTCAGTGACAATGCCTCCAGCTGCACTGAAGGTCCTTTCTGACAGGACGCTTGCGGCAGGGCAAGAGAGAAGTTGGATGGCAAATTCGGACAGCTCAGGCCACAGGTCAAGTCTGCACACCCAGTAGTCCAAGGGTTCATTGTCGCTGCTCGCAGTGTCTACATCCACAGTTAAGGCCAGGTAGTCGGATACCTGCCGGTCCAGGCGTTGGTGGAGGGTGGATCCCGAAGGGCTATGGCGAGGCGTTGGACTAAAGAATGTCCGCATGTCCGACATTACCATGAGATCGATGGAGCGTCCTGTCCTTGCCTGGGTGGACATGGGAGAAGGAGGATTACTGGCAGTGGTATTTTTATTGCTTTCTGCTGTCACATCACCCTTAAACGCATTGTAAAGCATCATTGCCAGCGTGTTCTGCAAATGCTGCATCCTTTCCACCTTCTGTTGAGTTGGTAACAGGTCTGCCACTTTGTGCCTGTACCGAGGGTCTAGTAGCGTGGCCACCCAGTACAGGTCATTCCCCTTAAGTTTTTTTATACGGGGGTCCCTCAACAGGCTGGACAACATGAAGGAGGCCATCTGCACAAAGTTGGATCCAGACGTACTATCCATCTCCTCTTGCTCTTCCTGAGTGATGATGTTACGTAAGTTCTCTTCCTCCCCCCAATCACGAACAATACCACGGGAACGTGGAGCAGCACAAGCCCCCTGTGATGGCTGCTGCGGTTGTTCTTCTGCCGCCGCCTCTTCCTCCTCCACAGAAACACCTTCCTCATCATCCGAGTCTGACTCCTCTTCTTCCCCACACGACTCCTCTTCTTCCTCCTCCTCCCCCTCTGTGCTGCCGCAGGTGTTGAGGAAACATCTGGTTCGGATGAAAATTGCTCCCACGACTCCTCCTGCCGTAACTGTTCTTCTTCACACTACTCCACAGCTTGATCCGCCACTCTACGCATGGCACGCTCCAGGAAGTAAGCGTAGGTGATCAAGCCGCTGATGGTGCCTTCAGCGTGACTCACCAGGTTGGTCACCTCCTCAAATGGCCACATGATCCTGCATGCATTTTGCATCAGTGTCCAGTTGTTGGGCCACAACATCCCCATCTTCCCAGATTGTGTCCTTCTTCTGTAATTGTACAGGTACTGGTTGACGGCTTTCTCCTGGTCTAGCAGGCGAGAGAACATGAGCAGGGTCGAATTCCAGCGAGTCGGGCTATCGCATATCAAGCGTCTCACCGGCAAGTTGTTTCTCTACTGAATGTCCGCAAAGCGTGCCATGGCTGTGTAAGACCGCCTAAAATACCCACACAACTTCCTGGGCTGCTTCAGGACGTCCTATAAGCCTGGGTACTTTGACACAAATCTTTGAACGACCAGATTCAGCACATGTGCTATGCAGGGTACATGTGTCAGCTTTCCAAAATTCAAAGCGGAAAGGAGATTGCTGCTGTTGTCACACACCACGTTTCCGATCTCCAGCTGGTGCGGGTCAGCCATTGCTCCACCTCTTTGTTAAGAGCAGCCAGGAGAGCTGGTCCAGTGTGACTCTCCGCTTTGAGGCAAGACATGTCTAAGATGGCGTGACACTGTCGTACCTGGAATGCAGCGTAGGCTCTGGGGAGATGGGGCTGTGTAGCTGGAGAGGAGATGGCAGCACCACTAGAGTTGAACTGCAACTCAGGCAAGGAGGAGGAGGATGATGATAGCGAAGAGGATGTAGCAGGAGGAGAAGGAGAGGTGGTGTCAGGAGGCCTGCCTGCAAGCCGTGGAGGTGTCACAAGTTGGTCCGCTGCGCAGCCACATACTCCCTGCTTGCCATCGTTCACCAAGTTGACCCATTGGGCTGTGTACATAATGTAGCGGCCCTGCCTGTGCTTGGCAGACCAAGCCTCCATGGTCAGGTGGACCCTTGACCCAACGCTCTTCGCCAGAGATGACACCACTTGCCTCTCAACTGCACGGTACAGTTTGGGTATGGCCTTTTTAGAAAAATAGTTGCAGCCTGGTATCTTCCACTGTGGTGTCCCAAATTTACGGAAAGCCTCAGACTCCACCAGTTTGTATGCTATAGCTGGCAAGCTGATAGTTCCACCACGCCAGCTGTGAGACGCCGGGAAAGAGGGTGACTGGCAGAAATTGGCTTCCTACGCTCAAAGACTTCCTTCACGGACACCTGGCTGCTGTGGACAGAGAAGCAGGAACCGCTCAAGGGCAGAGGCGGTGTGGAGGAGGGTGGCTGTGAAGGTGCAAGGGAGAAAGTGGCTGAAGATGCTGCACCTGAAGGAGGACGAGGAGGAGGAGGGTGGCTTGTCTTTTGGGTGCTGCTTTTCCTCAGGTGTTCTTTCCATTGCTGTTTATGCCTTTTCTCCATGTGCCTTCATAAGGCACTTGTCCCTACGTGAGAGTTGGCCTTTCCACGGCTCAATTTTTGGAGGTTTTGTATGCATTTATTAATAAATTGAGATTGTTATTGTGAGACTTCAGTGGATTTTTTGGTGTATTGTGGATATAATTACCACTGTGAGGCTCCCCTTTTTTAGGGTTAACACAATCCATAATATGGCCTAGCGCTTGGTACTGTTTGGTTTTGGTCAATTTTTGGAGGCAGAGACAACAGATGGCTTTGCTCTGATCTGAGGCACACACGTTAAAAAATTTCCAAACCGCTGAGCCCTCCTGGGGTGATGGCACTATGGTGGCATCAGCAGCTGACGTTGAAGGGCATGTTGGCTGGCTGTCCATAGCTGGTGATACATGGCGCCAGACACTGCCCCCAGCTGTTTCTGAGGACGAGCTCCCTCTGCTTCTTTCATGGACTCGTCTCCTCCTACTCCTCTTTGCCTCCCCCTCTGAACTGTCCCCCTGGTCATCCACTCTATTGGAAACATACGTGGCATCCGTATAATCGTCATCATAATCCTCCTGCCCAGCTTCGCTTTCCTCAGACACCTCCAAAACTGCACCAACATCAGGTACTTCACCATCCCCCTCCTCACATGTTACATCCATACTATCGCCACCTAACTCAGACGTATGAGGTGGTGTAACTTGCTTAGTGCCTTCACCTTGTTGTAACAGTGTTGGCTGTGAATCAGTGATTTCCCCACCAAATAACTCCTATATGCAGTGAGGTGGCAGAAGCCCTAGCAACCAATCACAGAGGGGAACCCTGGCCAGCCCCACCTGACCTCATTGAGCCAATCAGAGGCCTCCCAGCCTAAACCCTGGCACCCAATCACAGAAAGGAACACTGGCCAGCCCCCCTGTATAATAAGGAGGGCTGCCATGATGAGACATATCGTCTTAGCTTGCTGAATGCTCACTGAGAGACATGCTCCAGTGCTGGTGGCCTAGCAAGGGCTGTACATAGTAATAAACCTAAAGCTGTTCAGTGATTAACCCCTTCACTACTATCACTACACTTGTAATGATTGGTGTCAGCACACAGAGTGTATCTGATTATTGATGATCTGCAGTATCACCAATAATACAGATGTTATACCTGATTATATGGTGATCTGCAGAATCACCAATAATACAAGTATAGCTTGACACAAGACACCTAATGTAATGTGAGTGTTTGGTGCAACAGTAAGAAAGGTTATCTCCCGAGGAGTGGGAGATACAGACACTACTGCAGCCAATGATTCCCTGAAGAGCTGGGAATTGAACTGAGCTGCAGCCAGTGAACACCTGAGGTGCAGGCGACCTCTGACTGTGTAGACACTAACCTCCCTAAGAGGAGGAGAGGGAGAGTGTACTGCAGCCAGGGGTTCCCTGATGGATCGGGAATAGACTGTATTGCAGCCAGCGGACTCCAATGGGTAAAGTCCCCTGACTGCACAGTGAGAAGGACTTCCTGAGGAGCAGGCAGTCTACAGCAAATGGACACCTACAGGGTTGGTGTCACAAGGAGGACAGAATGGCTGTTCACCCAAGGGACGGGTGGCAGCCAGAAGGGTCATACAAGCCAGGTCGGCAACACACGAGCAGATAAGGTACAAAGACAGGAGACTGATTCGGTGTCAGGGTACAGGCAAGGTTGGCAACAGGTAGACAGATATGCGAGGTACCGAATCAGAATGCAGGAGAGAGGTCAGCAAAGCCAGAGATCATAACAGATAACAATATAGCACAATCCTAGTCTGGGTGTGAGGTCCTTGGTCTCAACACCTGGGAACTAGTCTGAAGTATAACACAGTAATATCCTAGACTTAGGTGTGAGGTCCTTGGTCTCAACACCCTGGAACTAGTCTGAAGTATAACACAGTAATATCCTAGACTTAGGTGTGAGGTCCTTGGTCTCAACACCCAGGAACTAGTCTGAAGTATAACACAGTAATAACACAGTAATCTCCTAAAGCGGAATCTGGCTAAGTGTGAATTCCCAGTTCCAACTGGTTCTAACACACTGTAGGATCTGACTGAGGTCTGAGTGCTCACACGTGAGTATTCGCAACGGCAGACAACCAGCAACTGACAAACAAGTCCTATATATAGTTACAGCGCTCCGCAGCGCCGCCCCAGCCATTCAGCCAATCCGGAGTCCAGCTGGGATCAGCTGATCGGCCTGATCAGCTGATTCCCCTTCTGCTGGCATAAAGGTCCTGTCGCCTGGCGCGCGCGCGTATCTCTCCATCTGTGTGCACTAGAAGGACCAGGCAAACTAGAGACATGTTGCTGCATGGAAACGGTCGCCGGCCTGAACGCGGAGACAGCCGCCTTGCCGCTTGTCCGCGCGGCGGCATCTCCGCTATTCATTACAACACTATTGTTAAACATTAATTAGCTTGATTGATGTCATAGTGTGACAGTCAGAGTGTGTGCTCCAGTGCTGCTGGGCCTAGTAGCAAGGGCTGTACACAGTGATAAGCTGTTCAGTGATTAACCCCTTCACTACTATCACTATACTATTGTTAAATCATTAATTAGCTTGATGTCATTTGTGTGACAGCCAGAGCGTGTGCTGCAGGCAGCTGCTATGTGCCTATGTGGGTGCTGTGCACAGACCAGGCCAGCTGCTGCCTGCTGGCCAGCTATTAGCCTTAGGTATAGGTTAGGTTCGGGATTAGGGGATAGAATTACTGTGTTATTGTGTAGTTAGTACTGTAGTACTGCAGTCATTGCTAGTAGTTGTTAGAGTAGTAGTACTACTGTGTTAGGTTTGTACAGAACTGCTATGCTGTGAGCAGTGGCAGTGTGACAGTTAGTGTGCACTAGTCTCTTCTCCTCTGCTGTCTGACTGTCACTCGGCACTTGGCACGTGTCACGTGTCACTTGGCACGTGTCACGTTTCACTTGCCACGTGTCACCTGGCACTTGCCACGGGGCACTTGCCACGTTTCACATGCCACTTGCCAAGTGCCACGTGACACGTGGCAAGTTCCACGGGAAACGTGACAAGTGACAAGTGGCAAGTGGCATGTGACACTTGGCAAGTGCCATGTGACACGTAGCAAGTGCCACGTCATAGGTGGCAAGTGCCCCTTGACACGTGCCAAGTACCACGTGAAACGTGACACCTGCCAAGTGACACGTGACATGTGGCAAGTGCCACGTGACACATGCTAAGTGCCAATTGCAATGTGCCACGTCCGGCATGCTCCTGGCAAACATTACACCTGCTGCTGCTGCATTGCCCTGCTCCTGCTGCCTGTGCAGCTCCTACCGCCAGGCCAGGGTACCACAGGCCACTGATACCACCTATATTTAACCCAAAACACAATTGCTGCGTAATTTTTTGGAGGTGTCTTGGCTGAAAACTGTCATGTCCCAGTTGTGCGGTTGAACTTTGGACACAACGTGGGCCGCTGCACAACCGCTGTCTGGAACAGCCTTTTTTTTTTGGGGGGGGGGGGGTTAAGTCCCCACATCATCAATTAGTGTTCCCCTTTACATAATAATGATGCTACATGCCTCATATACCCTAAAAAAAATTTTTTAAAGCAATTTAAAGGCCACTTCTGTTTTTCCTATCCGGATATCCGAATTTTCCCAGATACCCGGGATACTGGGCTCGGATATCCAATTCGGATTTGGATCAGAAAATTTTGAACTCGGATATCCAACCCGGATCGGATATCTGGGTATCTGGATCCGAATCGGATCCGGATTTTGAAAAGGGGTATCCGAGCAGCACTGCTCCTCAGTGCATGGCAGGGATTGATGTGGTTCTATGGGATATGACTTTCACCTTTACAATAGAATACCAAAGAAGCTGTAGGCTTGCTATAGACCAGCGGTTCTGGATGCTAGCCTGGCTTCAGGGGCATAGAGAGATAATTTGCACATTCAGCAGTGGTGCATTGTGGGTAACCACGGTCACTCACTTAAAACGGAATTATTGCAAATACCTTCCGTTTTAAGAGGGAAAATTACACTGAGTATTGCTATTTAGTAGGAGGACTTTTCAGTCTTGTTTAGTCCCCTTTACTTTACTAGTGGTTTTGGGTCACTCCGAGCTGCTTTGGTATTCTGTTTATAACTGCTTATTGGCCAGCACTAGGACATGTAGGTGCCCATAGTATTCCAATATTTAAATAATAGAGGAAAGAATAGCATTCATGAATAGCATGAAATGTTTCAGAATGTGGTTTTCTGACTGCTGTGGATGATAAGGGTCTGGCTCGCTCACCTGGTAGAGCATTAAATATAAGATGTATATTACCTTCCAGGTTGCCTGTGATGTTGAGTCTCTCGATCTATGGGAATACATATCATTCAGGGCGTGTGCCAGAGCATGGACTGCCGCATACACCTGGAATGCTATTCGGAAATCCTCCGCATCATACCGTGACTTCTCCAAGGTTCTGAAGCTTTCGGACCCATTGCAGACTCCTAGCCAGCAGTCAAATGTGTCCTTCCAAACACTTTCCAGAAAAGGCACGTCTGGGTACTTCTGAGGGCTGGCACTTAGCAGGAAGTCTTTCAAGCCTGGAATCTCCACTTTGTGCAAGCTCAACAGCAAAGATCCATTTAGCGTAAAAGAAGCCAGGGGATGGAAGTAGTGTGGGAGGTTGAGAGGAAAAATGAAAACTTTCCTGTAGTTTTTTATATCTATCAGAGTGCTCAGCAAATTAGGGTCCTCAAAATTACCAGCAAAGATAACCACCCGACAACTGGAATGAGCTAGGGTGCCCCTGAAATGGCTTCCCCATCTAAGTATCTTGTGGAATAGGGTAAGTTTGAATTCTATGCAGATTCCGTTTTGTGTGATGGCTTCCTGGAGCTCCATGCTGGACCTCTCGCTGCTCTCATCATCTGCAGACACAATTCCCACCCAGGTCCAGCCAAAGTGCCTCAGAACCTGGACAACAGCTCTGGACTCACTCTTCCCACCGGGAAACATATGGTATGATGAGGGGAACTTTCTTTGTTCGCTACAGGAAGAATCTTTTGGTCCATAACTGATCTGTATGTATAGAAAATAAAACAAAGATGCAAAACACCATTTGTAAAACACTTTTCTTTCATAGGACTCAAAGCTCATTAATAGATAAGTCTCAGATCTATAGTTGCAAAATGGACTGTGTTACAGAGGAAATAGTCAGGTGTTCATAAATGGCAGACTAAACAGGTGACTTTTCAGTTTGAACTTGAATGGTGTGGCAATGCATTCCAAAGGATTGGGGCTGCATAACAGAACGTTCTGGTGCCAAGGGTTTTAAGTTGGACTCAGTCCTATTGATCAAATACAAGTTAGAATGCAGACATTAAGAACAACAGCAAAAAAAACACCTTTTTTCAGAATATTTTTTTTATTGAGCAGTTTGCTGAATATTTGCTGGTCATACACGGGTCCCCAACTCGTCCCCGCGCGTGCACCTGGAACGATTTCCGCTTGTCCCCACTGGCGCTTCTTATCTTCCGCTCGATTCGCCGCTATTGTCCGCCCGCGGGTATTGAGCGCGGAATTGATCCCCACGGTGATCGGACACGTCGGATATTATCAATCGAGCTATCAGCGGCTCGATTGATAAGGAACAAGCTGACCGTGTATGCCCAGCATTAGACAATAGAGGGTGATTCACTAAATGGTTGTAACCCAAAATGGAACTGGCAATTGTAATTCAGCAAGCCAAAAACATTGGTGCACTGAGCATGTAGCTCACTAGCAGTGGCTTTACAGAAATACATTTAGGGCTGGAGCGGTTTACGTGCCGAATCCGCAGAGTTTCCCCGCACACAAATCGCATGGGGAAACTCTGCCATAGGAAGCTATGGTGCCCGCCGGCCGAATCACTTGCGCTAGCGATTCGGCCGAAACTGCTCACAGTTTTCATGCGAAAGGCTGCGAATCCCATAACCGTGCATAGCACAACTTCTGGGATTCGCCTGCGATCGCGCACACCTGGAAGTGCCGCCGCGCGTCTCACTGACTTTTGCGGCACAAGTGGAAACAGGTCCTTAGTGATTTGCAGCCATTGTCGGGCTGTTGGCAAAGGCAGTAGTGCTCTACTACTAAAGAGAAGGTCGGCTGTTACAAAGACCTTCTCATAGGGTATTGCCACATAATCCTGGTGTGGTCACTTTCTAGAAAATAACAGGGTTCTGGCTGCAGGCTGTGCAGCTTTGGGCCAAGGTCCCTCAAATGGAAAACTTAGTAAAAAACAACTAAAATATAAAGGGAAGAAAGTCCTTCACATTGTACACAACTCACCAGTATATATCCCAGTGTCTTAAGAATCTCAGGTCTGTGGTTGTATCTATACTATAGCACAAATCTAGAGCCAAACTCAGATACCAGGTATTATAAAGACTTCCGGGCTTAGGCGGTGCAGCACTGCCATTTTACTCCTCTTTGGCAGAATCCATTGTTCCCGGAACTCTGTAAAGCTGCAAAACGCCACTCTTTGGGGAGTACATATTAGGTGGGCGCCGCTCAGTTCAGCGCGGGGAAGAGCTGAATGACGGCTCTCACTGATGCCACTAAACTAGTCCCCTTCATTACTCTTCAGACACAAAATAACACTGCCTAATATCTATCCATATATGTACCTTCAACTACAACACACCCTGATAGTTCAGTTTCCTCAAGGCTTCCCACACGCTGGTACCTCCCCAGTTCTTGAACTTTTAAAAGATGGGATGGTGAAACACAATGGGCTTGATTCACAAAAGAGTGCTAACTGATAGCACGGCCGTTTTCGTGCAAATTGTCGCGTTGCGCACGATCAAATTTTTTTGCGCAAAACGATAACGTTTTTGCAAGCTAACACTAATTTTTGCCTGAAATCGATATTGTTTGCGTGGAAAAATTCACGTCTGTGCACAAAAACATTATTGTTTCACGCGAAAAGAAAATTTGCGTGAAACTGGCCGTGCTATCAGTCTTTTGTGAATCAAGCCCAATATGGGAACCCTCTACTAATTGAACATATGTCTGAACCCATCCCCGCAAACCTTTATGTCTAAGTGGACGCAACTGGGATCAACTATAGATGAAGAGGAATGGGAGGAATGTTTGCCTATCTCACGCCAAGTCTCACCCTGCATGAGGGAATGTTTAACCCAACTACATACCATCCACCAATGCTATTCAACCTCTCCCCATGTCTCCCCCTCCACTCCTAACCAATGCCCTAAATCTAATGCCCACAACCCTTCCTTTATTAACTTGCTATGGCAATGTCCTCCAGTAGCAGACTTCTGGGGACAAGTTGTTGTCTTCTTACTCCTTGTGGAAACCCTGTTTGTGGCCAAACAATGTGTCACCTTCAGATGGTCGTCACAGAATTGTTCCGCAGTCGATGACTGGAAAACGCTCTCTGCCTTGTAAAAAACTTGTGTACCAAAATCGGAGTTCCAAAATCAGAGTTGCCCAGACAAATACTCAAAGTTTGGGAATGTTGGCTATCGAACCCCAACCTATGAATGTTAGTGTCATGTAATATGTCCATACTAATGTTTGCTGGTTCCTGTGGTATATATTGCTTGTGTGCATGAAGTAGAGGTGCAAGGAAAAATAGGCACGGGTGGATAAAAATATCATAATAAACTGGGCGTGAAGGGAAGCCCAAAACATGTAAATGATAAGCAGGGGTGCTCGGACACCCCTTTTTAAAATCTGAATTGAATTTGGATCCGGATACCCAGATATCCGGATCCGAATCGGATATCCGAATCTGAACATTCTGGTACCCGAATAGAATTGGATATCTGAACCCAGTATCCGGGATATCTGATTGGATTCAAATTGCTTCCAAAACGGTTTTTAGGGTAAATTATGCATGTAGCATCATGGTTTTTTTTGTTTGTTTTTTTAAAGATAAGCACTTATTAATTGTGTGAGGAGTTAAAATACAAACAAATAAAAAATGGCTGTAAATTAACATCAGGATTAGGTTACACAGACAGCGTTCATGCATTGTGACGAAAGTCCAACCGCACAACTGGGACATCACAGTTTTCAGCCCAGACACCTCCATGAAATTATGCAGCAATTATGTTTTGGGTTAAATATAGGTGGTATCAGCACAACAGTAGAGATGGCCCGAACCTCCGATTTTAGGTTCACGAACACGATTTGCGAACCTACCGTGAAAGTTTGGTTCGCAAGAACTTTCGCAAACCGCAATAGACTTCAATGGGGATGCGAACTTTGAAAACTAGAAACATTTATGCTGGCCAGAAAAATGATGGAAAAGATCTTTCAAGGTGTCTAACTAGAGTTGAGCTGAAATTTTCGTAATTTCGCATTACTATAATTACGCATGCGAAATTTGCGATTACGATGCGAAATTAGCGTAGCGAAATTGCCATTAAAATCGTAATTGAAAATACCGTAAGCGTAATTTTCAACGCGAAATTTCGCGTTTCGTTCACGCCGTAATTTCGCATTAAACGCTACCGTAATTTCGCGTTAAACCGTAACGCTCCGTATAATATAAAAAAGCCGCCGACTTTAAGGGTTAATAGCAAAGCCCCCTTAAATGCTAAGAGCCTCAAATTTGGAGAATATATTAAGGAGATCAGGAGGAATAAGAGGAAAAAAATTTTTTTTCAAAAAGACCTTATAGTTTTTGAGAAAATCGATGTTAAAGTTTCAAAGTAAAAATGTATACATTTAAAAACCCGCCGACTTTAACGGTTAATAGCAAAGCCTGCTTAAAGTTTAGGAACACCAAATTCCTAGGGTCTATTAAGGGGATCAGTGGGAATAAGAGGAAAATTTTTTTTTTCAAAAAGACCTTATAGTTTTTGAGAAAATCGATTTTTAAGTTTCAAGGGCAAAAATGTCTTTTAAAATGCGGAAAATGTCAGTTTTTTTTGCACAGGTAACAATAGTGTATTATTTTCATAGATTCCCCCAAGTGGGAAGAGTTTTACTTACTTCGTTCTGAGTGTGGGAAATATTAAAAAAAAACGACGTGGGGTCCCCCCTCCCAGACCTCTTTAACCCCTTGTCCCCCATGCAGGGTGGGATAGCCAGAATGCGGAGCACCGGCCGCGTGGGGCTCCGCACCCTGACTATACCAGCCCGCATGGTCCATGGATTGGGGGGTCTCGGAAGGGGAGGGGCAGCCAAGCTTTCCCCTCCCCCTCCGAGCCCTTGTCCAATCCAAGGACAAGGGGCTCTTCTCCACCTCCGATGGGCGGTGGAGGTGGAGGCCGCGATTTCCTGGGTGGGGGGTTCATGGTGGAATCTGGGAGTCCCCTTTAAAAAGGGGTCCCCCAGATGCCCACCCCCCCTCCCAGGAGAAATGAGTTTAGAGGTACTTGTACCCCTTACCCATTTCCTTTAAGAGTTAAAAGTAAATAAACACACAAACACATAGAAAAAGTATTTTAATTGAACAAAAAACATAACCACGAAAAAAGTCCTTTAATATTCTTAATTAACCATTAATACTTACCTGTCCCTTTAAATAAATGATCCCACGCAATATCCTCGGAAATGTTCTATCAGTTACAATGTAACAAAGTTATTACAATGTAACAACTTTGTTACATTGTAACTACGCCGCACCCGACGTCACTCACCACCGCCGCCGCCGCCGCATCTGCGCTGCAGGACCCGACAGAGCTCTGAGCTATAGCTCAGAGCTCTCGAAAGCATCTTTGTATTTGGGCTCCAAGGAGCCCCATTGGTCCTTAGCAGACCAATGGGGTTCCTTCTGATTTGAAGGAACCCCATTGGTCTGCTAAGGACCAATGGGGCTCCTTGGAGCCCAAATACAAAGATGCTTCTCAGAGCTCTGAGCTATATAGCTCAGAGCTCTGTCGGGTCCGTGCAGGACGCTAAGTCCCCGCCGGCTCCGCTGCCCTCCCCGCCTCTCCCACATGTCACCCACATGTCACCCACATGTGGGTGACATGTGGGTGACAGATGTGGGCGGGGTGGACAGCGGGAGCTGCGGGGACTTAGCGTCCTGCACGGACGCGTATGCGGCGGCTGAGCGGCGAGTGGCGTCGGGTGCGGCGTAGTTACAATGTAACAAAGTTGTTACATTGTAATAACTTTGTTACATTGTAACTGATAGAACATTTCCGAGGATATTGCGAGGGATCATTTATTTAAAGGGACAGGTAAGTATTAATGGTTAATTAAGAATATTAAAGGACTTTTTTCGTGGTTATGTTTTTTGTTCAATTAAAATACTTTTTCTAAGTGTCTGTGTGTTTATTTACTTTAACTCTTAAAGGAAATGGGTATGGGGTACAAGTACCTCTATACTCATTTCTCCTGGGAGGGGGGGTGGGCATCTGGGGGACCCCTTTTTAAAGGGGACTCCCAGATTCCACCATGAACCTCCCCCCCAGGAAATTGCGGCCTCCACCTCCACCGCCCATCGGAGGTGGAGAAGAGCCCCTTGTCCTTGGATTGGACAAGGGCTCGGAGGGGGAGGGGAAAGCTTGGCTGCCCCTCCCCTTCCGAGACCCCCCAATCCATGGACCATGCGGGCTGGTATAGTCAGGGTGCGGAGCCCCACGCGGCCGGTGCTCCGCATTCTGGCTATCCCAGCCTGCATGGGGGACAAGGGGTTAAAGAGGTCTGGGAGGGGGGACCCCACGTCGTTTTTTTTTATATTTCCCACACTCAGAACGAAGTAAGTAAAACTCTTCCCACTTGGGGGAATCTATGAAAATAATACACTATTGTTACCTGTGCAAAAAAAACTGACATTTTCCGCATTTAAAAGACATTTTCGCCCTTGAAACTTAAAAATCGATTTTCTCAAAAACTATAAGGTCTTTTTGAAAAAATTTTTTTCCTCTTATTCCCACTGATCCCCTTAATAGACCCTGGGAATTTGGTGTCCCTAAACTTTAAGCAGGCTTTGCTATTAACCGTTAAAGTCGGCGGGTTTTTAAATGTTTACATTTTTCCTTTGAAACTTTAACATCGATTTTCTCAAAAACTATAAGGTCTTTTTGAAAAAAAAAATTTTCCTCTTATTCCTCCTGATCTCCTTAATATATTCTCCAAATTTGAGGCTCTTAGCATTTAAGGGGGCTTTGCTATTAACCCTTAAAGTCGGCGGCTTTTTTATATTATACGGAGCGTTACGGTTTAACGCGAAATTACGGTAGCGTTTATTGCGAAATTACGGCATGATACGACTGTAATGCGAAAATTACGCGAAAATTACGCTTACGCGAAATTTCGCGAAATCCTTCTTCATTACGATTATGTACTTACGGCCATAATCGTAATTACACTAATTACGCGAAATTTCGCAAAATCGTAATTAGGTCATTACGCTCATCTCTATGTCTAACACCTGAGCTCTTTCAGTGACTAAAAGAGGGGAATTTTTTTTTTTTTTTTTAAAAAGACCTTATAGTTTTTGAGAAAATCATTTTAAAATAACTCCTTCTGACCGTGGGAAAATTAAACACCCGCCGACTTTAGCAGTTAGGGCTGGTTCAGACGGACGTTTGGAGGCGTCGCGTTCGTTGGCGTTGCGTTTGTGATGCGTTCAGGCTTTCAGCAGCGTTCGCATTGCGTTCGGATGCGGTCGCGTTTTTTCTTCCCCTAGGGGGACATTACCCGTCGCGGTTAACCGCCCCTGGAAGCAACATGTAGCTTCCAGGGGCTCCTTGAACGCCAGTGAAAATCGGGACCCGAACGCCGCGTTTGTGCAAACGCTCGTAAAAGCTTGGTACAAACGCTCCCATTCACTTGAATGGGAGCGTTTAACGCCAAGCCCCGAACGCTGGCAGTAAAAGCTCTGCAAACGTCCGTCTGAACCAGCCCTTAATAGCAAAGCCGCTTTAAGGCTCCCTGCACACTGCAAATCCGTTTTCCGATTCCGATTCCGATTCCGATTCCGTTTCCGATTCCGATTTTCCTTGAATACATTCAACAGAAAAACGGATCAAAAAACGCAGCATGCAGTTAAGATTAAAAATCTGAATCGGAATCGGATGTAAAAACAGATTAAAAATCTGAATCTGAATCTGATTTGCTTGCAGTGTGCAAGAGGCCTAAAAGCTAGAAACACCAAACTTGCAGGAAATGTTAAGAAGAACAGTGGGAACAAGAGGGAAAAAAAATTCAAAAAGACCTTATAGTTTTTGAGAAAATCAATTTTAAAGTTTCAATGTAAATTCTCCTTCTGACCGTGGGAAAATTTACCCCCGCCAACTTTAACAGTTAATAGCAAAGCCCCTTTAAAAGCTAGCAACAACAAATTTACTGGGAATGTTAAAGAGAATCTGTATTGTTAAAATCGCACAAAAGTAAACATATGAGTGCGTTAGGGGACATCTCCTATTACCCTCTGTTACAATTTCGCCGCTCCTCGCCGCTTTAAAAGTGGTTAAAAACAGTTTTAAAAAGTTTGTTTATAAACAAACAAAATGGCCACCAAAACAGGAAGTAGGTTGATGTACAGTATGTCCACATAAAGAAAATACATCCATACACAAGCAGGCTGTATACAGCCTTCCTTTTGAATCTCAAGAGATCATTTGTGTGTTTCTTTCCCCCTGCAGCTATCTTCCACTGAAGTGTCAGGCTGTTTCTTCCTGCAGACTGCAGACAGCTCTGCCTGTATGTAATTCCTCAGTTTGTGAAAGCCCAGACAGCTCAGAGGAGGATTTATCCAGCTTGTAAAAGATAATAGAGCAGAGAGAAGCTGCACTAATCTAAATAACACACAGCAGTGTGCAGAGAGGGGCCAGGAGGGGGGAGATGCATCACAGAACCACAACACTGAAGAACTTGGCAGCCTTCCAGACACAGGCTGACAAGTCTGACAAGAGAGAGATAAGTTGATTTATTACAGAGATGGCGATAGTAGAACGTGCTGCAGTAAGCCAGAACACATTAGAATAGCTTTTGGAACTTGTAGGATGATAAAAAACAGGATGCAATTTTTGTTACGGAGTCTCTTTAAGAAGAACAGTGGGAAGAAGAGGAAAACATTTTTTTCAAAAAGACCTTATAGTTTTTGAAAAAATTGATTTTAAATAAGAGTCAATTCATTAAAAAAACACCGATTCATTAAAAAGATCCGGCTCATTCATGAGCCGTTAGTATAGCAGAGAATGCGTCCTCGGAAGGACGTGAAGCTGCTGGCTCCCGCTGCTGTCTCTCCCCACCTGCCTGCACCTGTCAACCCCCACCTAGGCTGGCACCCAGTGCACCCATGGGTGCATTGGGTGCCAGCCTAGGTGGGGGTTGACAGGTGCAGGCAGGCAGGTGGGGAGAGACAGCGGGAGCTAGCAGCTATGCGTAGGAAAGGACGCATTCTCTGCTATGTGGGTGGGGGCTTCAGAGATCTTCAATCAACTTAATTGAAGATCGCAACATAAAAGGATACTGTAATTCGTCGGATCGTTTACCGAGGATATTGGCGTGGGAATTTTTTTTAAAGGTACAGGTAAGTATTTCTGGTTAATTAAGAAAATTAAAGGACTTTTTTCGTGGTTGTGTTTTTATTTCAGTTAATCCTTTGTGGAAATGGGTAAGGGGTACTTCATACCCCTATACTAATTTCTCCTGGGAGGGGGTGGACATCTGGGGTCCCCTTTTTAAAGGGGACTCACAGATGCCACCATGAACCCCCCCAGGGAGTCATCGCCCCCACCTCCTCCTGGGGCACCGGAGGTGGGGAAGAGCCCCTTGTCCATGGATTGGACAAGGACTCGGGGGGAGGGGAAGGCTTGGCCACCCCTCCCCCCCCCAGAGCCCCCCATGCCATGGACCATGCGGGCTGGTATAGCTCAGGGTGTGAAGCCCCAGTCGGCCGGGGCTCCGCATTCTGGCTATCCCAGCCTGCATGGGGGACAAGGGGTTACAGAGGCTCGGGAGGGAGGACCCCACGTCATTTTTTTTTCAGATTTCCCACACTCAGCACATAAAAATAATTAAAAAAAAAAATTTTTTTAAAGGACTTACGAGGCCACAAGTATGAAAAAAGGTAAATACCATTTTATAATCCAGATCCATGGAGGACACCATCTGCGCCCTCCCGTTCATTCCGTCATGGCACCTGCAGTAATACAGACCCCGGTCAGGCCCCGACTACTCCAAACGGGGCGGGTTCTCATTCCCCCTCTCAATATAACCACCACAGATTGCCGCGGCTGCGCAGTCCGCATAGACGCAATTGCGGCTGCGCAGCTCTAGGGCCTCCTACCGATGCATCCGATGTATGCACGCATATTGATGATGCGGCGGGAGAAGGCCCTAGAGCTGCGCAGCCGCAATCGCGTCTATGCGGACTGCGCCACAGCGGCAATCTGTGGCGGCCATATTGAGGGGGAATGAGAACCCGCCCCATTTGGAGGGGTCGGGACCCGACCGGGGCCGGTATTACTGCGGGTGCCATGGCGGAATGAATGGGAGGGCGCGGATGGCGTCCTCCATGGATCTGGATTATGAAAAGGTATTTAACTTTTTTCATATTTGTGGCCTCGGAAGTCGTTTAAATATTGTTTCCTGCTATCTTTTTAACATATGCTGCAAATCTGGTGTTGTTATGGTTATGGGGGTGCACTGCAAAAGTGCTGAATTTTGCCATTTGCTTTCATTGGGCTCCCTATTTCCCTTTCAAAAATCTCAAATCTTTTCAAAGGGCAATGGCTCAGCAGTGGAAAATTTTCTAGCATTGTAGGGACTTTTAGGGGGCTCAGGACTGGAGAGTTTGGGGCTCCTAGGCCAAAGAGGTCATAGCCTAGGGTCACAAAAACCTGTTTATTTTGGCAATGGTAATGGTGGCGATTCTAACGTACATAAGTCACAGCCATGGCCGTTAGCAACGTCTGAATCTCACGACATGTCTCATGCAGGTAGAAGGCATATTCTTATACTTGTACTCCAATGTTGGGCTTCCTATATCTCTGCAAACCAGAGTTACAGGGGTGCAAAAGTGGTAAAATCCCCCATAGGCTTTCATTGGGCATCCTATTTCACTTTCCAAAATCTCACACCATTTCAAAGGGCAATGGCTCAGCAGTGGCAAATTTTCTAGCATTGTAGGGACATTGCAGGAAACAATATTTAACGGACTTCCGAGGCCACAAATGTGAAAAAAGTTAAATACCTTTTCATAATCCAGATCCATGGAGGACGCCATCCACGCCCTCCCGTTCATTCCGCTATGGCTCCCGCAGTAATACCGGCCCCGGTCGGGTGCCGACCCCTCCAAATGGGTCGGGTTCTCATTCCCCCCTCAATATGGCCACCACAGATTGCTGCTGCTGTGCAGTCCGCATAGGCGCGATTGCGGCTGTGCAGCTCTAGGCCCTCCTCCCGCCACATCTTCATTATTCGTGCATACATCGGACGCATCGGGAGGAGGTCCTAGAGTTGCGCAGCCGCAATCGCGTCTATGCGGACTGCGCAGCCGCGGCAATCTGTGGCGGCCATATTGAGGGGGGAATGAGAACCCGACCCGTTCAGAGGGGTCGGGACCCGACCGGGGCCATTATTACTGCGGGAGCCATGGTGGAATGAACAGGAGGGCGTGGATGGCATCCTCAATGGATCTGGATTATGAAAAGGTATTTAACTTTTTTCACATTTGTGGCCTTTTTTATTTTTATGTTTTATTATTTGTATGTGCTGTGTGGGGGAAATCTGAAAAAAAAATGGTGTAGGGTCCCCCCTCCCGAGCCTCTGTAACCCCTTGTCCCCCATGCAGGCTGATATAGCCAAAATGTGGAGCCCCGGCACACTGGGGTTTTCCACCCTGAGCTATTCCAGCTCACATGGTACATGGTATGGAGGGGCTCTGGGGGGGGGAGTTGCGGCCAAGCCTTCCCCTCCCCCCCCCGGAGCCCTTGTCCAATCCATGGCAACAGAGCAGGGACAAGGTCCTCCAGCACCCAAGGCTGAGACACCAAAGTGCGCCCCTCCATCCCTGCCACCTCAGCTGTCACACACTGATTGCTATTAGACTAAGAGGGCCACAGGGTCCACAACCTCCCCAACACCTTAATATCTAGTTATCTGGCTTGCAGTCACTGCTATGTATCCCCTTTTCTTATTTCTTTCTGCTTCAAACACAATTAGGAATGACAGCTGAATGAATTGTGCGCCCCCTCCTACACTGCGCCCTGAGGCTGGAGCCTCTCCAGCCTATGCCTCGGCCCGGCCCTGCATGGCAATGGGCCCTTCCCCACCCGGGGGAGGTGGGGGCGACGACTCCCTGGGGGGGGGTTCATGGTGGCATCTGGGAGTCCTCGATTTTTCAACAATGACGTGGTACTGCCATGGGGTCGAACGTGGAACCTTCTTATGCTAATCTTTTTATGGGCCTCTGGGAGGAGGCCTTTGTATACCATGACCCACTGTTCACGATCTACGCCAGAGGATGGTGGCGGTACATCGATGACATTTTTTGTCTGTGGTCGGGGCCACGTTCGACC
Source organism: Hyperolius riggenbachi (assembly GCF_040937935.1). NCBI lineage: Eukaryota > Metazoa > Chordata > Amphibia > Anura > Hyperoliidae > Hyperolius > Hyperolius riggenbachi. Next base: position 13,107,333 of record NC_090649.1, on the reverse strand, counting down.
CTATCAACGTTCGTTGTCAATTTACATAGCAAATGCAGTCATATTCGCTTGGCGGTCAATGCGGACCGGGAGGAAGTGTCCTTTTTGGATACGTGTGTCTTTAAGAAGGATGGGAAGCTTAGCACGGACCTGTTCGTTAAAAGTACGGACAGGAATTCGGTGCTTCATTTTCATAGCTTCCATCCACGACATCAGGTGGTCAGCATTCCTAATAGTCAGTCAATTGAGGGAAAGGAGATTGGTGGAAATGGGCAGGAAATTCCAGTCGAGAGGCTATCCTTCTGACACACTAATGAGATACCAAAAGAGGAAAACCAAATTGTGTAGAATATATTGGCACACCCTTAAAGATTCCCTCCCTCATGTTCCTGAATTCCAACAGCTTCTTTTATTTTCCTACAGAAGGGCCCCCGCATTAAGATCCAGGCTTGTTCACTCCGACCCTAATCGTGGTTCCAATATACAGGTGCCTTGTGTGTGTGGTACTTTCCCCTGTCTCGGCTGCCACATGTGCCATAGCATTGTTAGAGGTGATGTTTTTTCTCACCCTTCTTCTGGAAAGAGATATGCGATTAGAGGTTGTTTTTCTTGTTGTTCACGCTTTGTTGTATATATGCTTAAATGTCCATGTGGCAGCTGCTACGTGGGGAATACCACGCAGGAGCTTAAAGATCTTGTTTCTAAACACAAATCCAATATTAGAGGTAGGAGCTTGGATCATGCAGTTTCAGAACATCTTATTCAATTTAGACATGATGTCAGTCAGCTTAGAGTTCAAGTAATTGACGGGGTGCCCCGTGGGTTTAGGGGTGATAGGGGTAGAGAATTGTTAAAAAGAGAGGCACGTTGGATAAGGGAGTTGGGGACCATTATTCGTGGGGGATTAAATAAGGAATATGATTTAAACTTTGTATGGTAGATGTCCTGTGGTTCTGTGCCTACTGTTTTGGGGGTGGGGGTGCCTTTTAGAGGTTCTTTTCTTCTTGTCCTCTTGTATCTTATGTTCTTTTGCACTTTTGTGATGCAGTATAGAACTAGGGGTGTTACTTTATGGGTTGAATCCAGGTCATCTATTGATAGCATTGGGCATGCATACTTTTGTTTGTGTTAGTTCCGTATTTTGATACGCGTACAATGCGTCTGTTTTTCCGCATCACGGCGGCAATTGGACGCCTGTATAGGCGTCATTGCGTACGTCTTTCCGCATTGGCAGCCATGTGACGTCGGTTGCCATGGCGACGGCGGGTAGCGCTCGGTGTACTCTTATATGCAGTTTTATACTGCCGATCACATGATTGTGCCCATGCCCTCTGCATCATGATGCCCTGGACTTCACCCTGGATCTTTTTAAATTCCCATAGGTGCAATAGATCAGAGTTAGAAATGTTTTTCATTTACATGTTTATGTTGTTGCAATGACATCATGCATTTCAACATTTTTGACCATAGGAGTGGGAGGGCGGTACCCTTTGTGGACAAGCCCTGTAGTTCCCCATCAGGTCCAGTCATTTGCATAGGTTTCTCTGATTGGTTGCCATGTCATAGCTTTGACTATATAAGGAGCATGCTTGCAGTTGTTTATTTGGCTGTGTGGCGTGAACAAGTACTGTGATGGTCCGAAACGGTGGACCGTAGCCACTATGCAGCTATATTTACAGTGGTGTGAAAAACTATTTGCCCCCTTCCTGGTTTCTTATTCTTTTGCATGTTTCTCACACTTAAATGTTTCTGCTCATCAAAAAACGTTAACTATTAGTCAAAGATAAAATAATTGAACACAAAATGCAGTTTTAAATGATGGTTTTTATTATTTAGTGAGAAAAAAAAAACTCCAAATCTACATGGCCCTGTGTGAAAAAGTGATTGCCCCCCTTGCTAAAAAATAACTTAACTGTGATTTATCACACCTGAGTTCAATTTCTGTAGTCACCCCCAGGCCTGATTACTGACACACCTGTTTCAATCAATAAATCACTTAAATAGGAGCTATCTGACACAGAGAAGTAGACCAAAGGCACCTCAAAAGCTAGACACCATGCCAAGATCCAAAGAAATTCAGGAACAAATGAAAACAAAAGTACTGTAATTGAGATCTATCAGTCTGGTAAAGGTTATAAAGCCATTTCTAAAGCTTTGGGACTCCAGCGAACCACAGTGAGAGCCATTATCCACAAATGGCAAAAACATGGAACAGTGATGAACCTTCCCAGGAGTGGCCAGCCGACCAAAATTACTCCAAGAGCGCAGAGAAAACTCATCCGAGAGGCCACAAAAGACCCCAGGACAACATCTAAAGAACTGCAAGCCTCACTTGCCTCAATTGAGGTCAGTGTTCACGACTCCACCATAAGAAAGAGACTGGGCAAAACGGCCTGCATGGCAGATATCCAAGGCGCAAACCACTTTTAAAGAGAACCCGAGGTGGCATTGTATTACGTTAGTGGGGCACAGAGGCTGGTTGGTCACACTAACACCAGCCTCTGTTGCCCCATCGTGCGTCTCAAAGACCCCCTGCTCGCCGCTATACCCCCGCAGTGCTGGCGACACGCAGCGTGTCGCCAGCACAATGTTTACTCTAGCGCTGTCTGTCAGCGCCGCTCCGCCGCCTCCTTCACATTGCCGCTACCCACCCTCGTCCCTTCCCTCCCGCTGATTGGAGGGAAGGGACGAGGGCGGGTAGCGGCGATGCGGAGGAGATGGGGGAGCAGCACTGACAGACAGCGCTAGAGTAAACATTGTGCTGGCGACGCGCTGCGTGTCGCCAGCACTGCGGGGAGTATAGCGGCGAGCAGAGGGGTCTTTGAGACACACGATGGGGCAACAGAGGCTGGTGTTAGTGTGCCCAACCAGCCTCTGTGCCCCACTAACGTAATACAATGCCACCTCGGGTTCTCTTTAAGCAAAAAGAACATTAAGACTTGTCTCAATTTTGCTAAAAAAACATCTCAATGATTGCCAAGACTTTTGGCAAAATACCTTGTGGACCGATGAGACAAAAGTTGAACTTTTTGGAAGGTACGTGTCCCGTTACATCTGGCGTAGAAGTAACACAGCATTTCAGCAAAAGAACATCATACCAACAGTAAAATATGGTGGTGGTAGTGTGATGGTCTGGGGTTGTTTTGCTGCTTCAGGACCTGGAAGGCTTGCTGTGATAGATGGAACCATGAATTCTACTGTCTACCAAAAAATTCTGAAGGAGAATGTCCGGCCACCTGTTCGTCAACTCAAGTTGAAGCGATCTTGGGTGCTGCAGCAGGACAATGACCCAAAACACCCCAGCAAATCCACCTCTGAATGGCTGAAGAAAAACAAAATAAAGACTTTGGAGTGGCCTAGTCAAAGTCCTGACCTGAATCCTATTAAGATGGTGTGGCATGACCTTAAAAAGGCGGTTCATGCTAGAAAACCCTCAAATAAAGCTGAATTACAACAATTCAGCCAAGATGAGTGGGCCAAAATTCCTCCAGAGCGCTGTAAAAGACTTGTTGCAAGTTATTGCAAACACTTGATTGCAGTTATTGCTGCTAAGGGTGGCCCAAACAGTTATTAGGTTCAGGGGGCAATTTCTTTTTAACACAGGGCCATGTAGGTTTTGAGTTTTTTTTCTCACTAAATAATAAAAATCATCATTTAAAACTGCATTTTGTGTTCAGTTATGTTATCTTTGACTAATAGTTAATGGTTTTTGATGAGCAGAAACATTAAAGTGTGACAAACATGCAAACGAATATGAAATCAGGAAGGGGGCAAATAGTTTTTCACACCACTGTATGTATTTTGTATGATCCAATAAAGTAATTTTCAGATAAAAGAGCTGTGCTGGATCATCTTGGAGAGACCCTTTAAGAAGGGGACCCCAGATGCTCACCCCCCTCCCAGGAGAAATGAGTTTAGGGGTACAAAGTACCCCTTACCTATTTCCACAAAGGGTTAAATGAAATAAAAACACAACCACGAGAAAAGTATTATATTATTCTAAATGAACCATAAATACTTACCTGTACCCTTAAAAAAAAATCACACGCCAATATCCTCGGTAAACGATCCAACAAACTATGTATCCTCTTATGTTGCGATCTTCAATTAAGTTGATTGAAGATCTCCAACGCCTCCCACATAGCAGAGAATGCATCCTTTTGGACGAATAGCTGCCGGCTACTGCTGTCTCTCCCCACCTCCTCACCTGTCATCCTCACCTAGCCTGGCACCCAGTGCACCCATGGGTGCACCGGGTGCCAGGCTAGGTGAGGGTGACAGGTGCAGGCAGGTGGGGAGAGACAGCAGTGGAGCCAGCAGCTTCACGTCCTGCTCAGGATGCATTCTCTGCTATACTAACGGTTCATGAATCATCCCGTTCTTTTTAATGAATCGGTTCTTTTTTTATGTATCGACTCATTTTACTTTAAAACTTTAAAATTGATTTTCTCAAAAAGAATAAGGTCTTTTTGAAAAACTTTTTTTCCTCTTGTTCCCACTATTCCACCTAACATTTCCAACAATTTTGGTGTTTTTTCTATGTAAGGGGACTTTGCTATTAACCGTTAAAGTTGGCGACCATTAAAGTCTATGGGCGGACCAAACTTTTTTGAAAAAAAGTTCCTTGTTTGACTGTGAAAGCGAACCACCCAAAGTTCACCTGGAACCATTCACCGGCAAACCATTCGGGCCATCTCTACACAACAGCAGGGGCCTGTGGCACCCTGGCAGTGGGAGCAGCACAGGCAGCAGGAGCAGGGCAATGCAGCAGCAGCAGCAGGTGAAAATGTGCCAGGAGCATGCCGAACATGGCACGTGTACGTGGCACGTGGCACGTAGCATTGGTACCATGGATTTTAAAAAAAATTGTGAACCAGGCAGCTTAGTTAATAATAGTTAACAATCAGCAGGGGCCAGGAGGTTGTGGTGGTAAAGGGTGGTAAGGCAGGCATAGTGATATCCAGCCACTTCATGTCCCCCTCTTGCCAACAACAGGGAACAACTCACCCAACAGGGTCTGGCAGTGGTTTTTCCTTGCACAGGAAGCGATGGAGGGAGCAGAGGAGGCCACCATGGATTGGCTGCCTGAACAGACCTCAGTGTCGGCAGGAGTGGCAGAGGGGGTTCTGGTGCTCTGAGTGTGACCACTGCCAGCAGCTTGCTTCAAATTGGGCTCAAAAGATGTTGTTCATCCTTGGCATCCGGGTCGTCCTCGATGTGTTGTTATTCTGTTATCTGTTATCTGTATAGGGAGATGATCCCTACAGGTACCATTTATCCGCATGGGATCATCTCCCTATACAGATAACAGAATAACAACACATCGATGACGACCCGGATGCCAAGGATGAACAACATCTTTTGAGCCCAATTTGACCAGTCTGACAGTGGTCCACCTTAACGGGTGAGTGCGGTCCCAAAGGGGACAAGTTATCTTCATTACCTATCTACTTTGAAGTGGAGCGCTTTCTACATACACGATATTTACAGAAGGGATTTGCTATATCCTGCAGAAGGGCGCATACACGCAGTATATCAACAGGAACTACCTGAACTATTTGATTTTGTTAAAGAGACTTTTTGCGGTCCTACAGATTTGCCACTGGTTTATGAATATTGTAGCGCTATTTGTTATACACACCAGCAGCTTGCTTCAGCCAGATGATGTGGGGTACTTGTGCTTTGTTAAAATCAGGGTTGGACTTTAAAGCAAATCAGCACGGAGTGACAGACAGCAGAGGAGAAGACAGAGCACACTACAGTGGGTTGCAAAAGAATTCGGCCCCCTTGAAGTTTTCCACATTTTGTCATATTACTGCCACAAACATGAATCAATTTTATTGGAATTCCACATGAAAGACCAACACAAAGTGGTGTACACATGAGAAGTGGAACAAAAATCATACATGATTCCAAACATTTTTTTACAAATAAATGACTGCAAAGTGGGGTGTGCATAATTATTCGGCCCTTTTTGATGTGAGTGCAGTCAGTTGCCTATAGACATTGCCTGATGAGTGCTAATGACTAAATAGAGTGTACCTGTGTGTAACCTAATGTCAGTACAAATACAGCTGCTCTGTGAGGGCCTCAGAGGTTGTCTAAGAGAATATTGGGAGCAACAACACCATGAAGTCCAAAGGACACTCCAGACAGGTCAGGGATAAAGTTATTGAGAAATTTAAAGCATGCTTAGGCTACAAAAAGATTTCCAAAGCCTTGAACATCCCACGGAGCACTGTTCAAACGATCATTCAGAAATGGAAGGAGTATGGCACAACTGTAAACCTACCAAGACAAGGCCGTCCACCTAAACTCACAGGCCGAACAAGGAGAGCGCTGATCAGAAATGCAGTGAAGAGGCCCATGGTGACTCTGGATGTGCTGCAGAGATCTACAGCTCAGGTGGGAGACTCTGTCTATAGGACAACTATTAGTCATGCACTGTACAAAGTTGGCCTTTATGGAAGAGTGATAAGAAGAAAGCCATCGTTAACAGAAAAGCATAAGAAGTACCGTTTGCAGTTTGCCACAAGCCATGTGGGGGACACAGCAACCATGTAGAAGAAGGCGCTCTGGTCAGATGAGACCAAAATGGAACTTTTTGGCTAAAATGCAAAACGCTATGTGTGGCAGAAAATGAACACTGCACATCACCCTAACACACCATCCCCACTGTCAAATATGGTGGTGGCAGCAGCATTATGCTCGGGGGGTGCATCTCTTCAGCAGGGACAGGGAAGCTGGTCAGAGTTGATGGGAAGATGGATGGAGCCAAATACAGGGCAAACTTGGAAGAAAACCTCTTGGAGACTGCAAAAGACTTTTTTTTTTTACAATTAACGTTTATTTAAAGGTAAAACAAATTAGCTTCTATATTTTAACAATCATCTATAAGCGTTAGCAAATAGATCCAAAAGCCAAAAATCAGAACTTGGATACAGGTTGTTTACAGGTATAAGCATATTTAAATACCATTGAACATCAATGCTTAGCACTTGGTGTTGTATCGTTAGAAAATAGCCATAAATACACAGGGTTGTAACTTAGGTATTCACATTCGGCCACCTGTATAAATAAAGAGAAGCAGAAGCAAAATAGTAGCATGAGATTCATCGGGACTCTGAAGAATATTATTATGAGCTGGTGACATCATGCAATCATTCAACTCTGGGCACCTAGAAGGGAAAAGAAGACCAATGAAGTGGACAACAAGTGAGATATACTACAGTGGCTTGCAAAAGTATTCGGCCCCCTTGAAGTTTTCCACATTTTGTCACATTCTGCCACAAACATGAATCAATTTTATTGGAATTCCACATGAAAGACCAATACAAAGTGGTGTACATGTGAGAAGTGGAACGAAAATCATACATGATTCCAAACATTTTTTTACAAATAAATAACTGCAAAGTGGGGTGTGCGTAATTATTCAGCCCCCTGAGTCAATACTTTGTAGAACCACTTTTTGCTGCAATTACAGCTGCCAGTCTTTTAGGGTATGTCTCTACCAGCTTTGTACATCTAGAGACTGAAATCCTTGCCCATTCTTCTTTGCTAAACAGCTCCAGCTCAGTCAGATTAGATGGACAGCGTTTGTGAACAGCAGTTTTTAGATCTTGCCACAGATTCTCGATTGGATTTAGATCTGGACTTTGACTGGGCCATTCTAACACATAGATATGTTTTGTTTTAAACCATTCCATTGTTGCCCAGGCTTTATGTTTAGGGTCATTGTCCTGCTGGAAGGTGAACCTCCGCCCCAGTCTCAAGTCTTTTGCAGTCTCCAAGAGGTTTTCTTCCAAGATTGCCCTGTCTTTGGCTCCATCCATCTTCCCATCAACCCTGACCAGCTTCCCTGTCCCTGCTGAAGAGAAGGACCCCCAGAGCATGATGCTGCCACCACCATATTTGACAGTGGGGATGGTGTGTTCAGAGTGATGTGCAGTGTTAGTTTTCCGCCACACATAGTGTTTTGCATTTTGGCCAAAAAGCTCCATTTTGGTCTCATCTGACCAGAGCACCTTCTTCCACATGGTTGCTGTGTCCCCCACATGGCTTGTGGCAAACTGCAAACGGGACTTCTTATGCTTTCTGTTAACAATGCCTTTCTTCTTGCCACTCTTCCATAAAGGCCAACTTTGTACAGTGCATGACTAATAGTTGTCCCATGGACAGAGTCTCCCACCTGAGCTGTAGATCTCTGCAGCTCGTCCAGAGTCACCATGGGCCTCTTGACTGCATTTATGATCAGCGCTCTCCTTGTTCGGCCTGTGAGTTTAGGTAGATGGCCTTGTCTTGGTAGGTTTACACTTGTGCCACCCTCCTTCCATTTCTGAATGATCGTTTGAACAGTGCTCCGTGGGATGTTCAAGGCTTTGGAAATCTTTTTGTAGCCTAAGCCTGCTTTAAATTTCTCAATAACTTTATCCTTGACCTGTCTGGTGTGTTCTTTGGACTTCACGGTGTTGTTTCTCCCAATATTCTCTTAGACAACCTCTGAGGCCATCACAGAGCAGCTGTATTTGTACTGACATTAGATTACACACAGGTACACTCTATTTAGTCATTAGCACTCATCAGGCAATGTCTATAGGCAACTGACTGCACTCAGATCAAAGGGGGCCGAATAATTATGCACACACCACTTTGCAGTTATTGATTTGTAAAACATGTTTGGAATCATGTATGATTTTCGTTCCACTTCTCATGTGTACACCACTTTGTGTTGGTCTTTCATGTGGAATTCCAATAAAATGGATTCATGTTTGTGGCAGTAATGTGACAAAACTTCAAGGGGGCCGAATACTTTTGCAACCCACTGTATATCACTAGGAGTATAATATGAAGAAATTAGAGTTCTTGAGTTTAAATATCGAAGCAGGGTCATATTAAGAGTATTGTTTACTAACCCATAAGGAGTTTATATTTTTCGGATACTTGGAATTCATTCCAAAGGGCCCATGTATAGTTGAAACGTTCCATTTTGTCTGTTGTACAAGCTATGATCCTCTCCATTGACTCCACAGTTCCCACCCTTCCGATCCACTCCCTAATGGTAGATATATCCGTTTTTTTCCCAATGAACCGGAATGAGAGCTCTAGCTGCGTTGATCAAGAGGACTACGGGAGATTTTTTGTAGTTTTTGCCCGAGTCTGTGGTGTCATGGAGAAGAAGCGAAGCCGGCGTGAAAGGGACCTTGTCCCACGTTATATCTTTAATTAGTTGGTGAATCTGAGTCTAGTAGGTTTGTATTTTTGGGCACTCCCCAAAAATATGTAGAAGTGAACCCTCTGATTGATTGCATCTCCAGCACCTGTCAGAGACTGAAGGAAAGATTCTATGTAATAATTTTGGTGTCCTGTACCATCTGGTTATAATCTTGTAACCTAATTCTTGTATGTTGACACTTATGGAGTCCTTATGGTTGAGAGAAAGGAGTTGTTGCCAATGATCATCAGAGTATTGTGTTTCCAGATCACTCTCCCATTCCTCCTGGAATCTTGTTTTGTTGGGTAGTGGCCTTGTAAGGAGGAGTTGATAAAGTTGAGATATTAAATGCCTATGGGGTCCTTTGCTGCATATTAGTCTTTCAAAGAGGGAAAGTGGTGTGGACCAGTTAACTTTTCTGGAGATAGTTTGTATAAAATGACGAATTTGGAAATATTGCCACTGGGATAGTTGGCAATTGTTTCTCATGGCATTGAGATCAGGTAGAGACTTAACTGTACCGTTACTGACAAAATCCTGGAGTCTAGGACAACTACCATTGGGCCAATTTTGGAGAAAGGCTATATCCTGTCCTGGAGAAAAAGCGGGGTTATTGAAGAGGGAGGTGAGCCTGCCAGGGAAGGACGCCAAGCCCTTAGGTGGTAAATATTTACGCATGCTTTTGGTTGTAGCTTCAATCAGGGGGTTTTCCCATAAATTACGCGTGGTTGTGGGGAAGTCTGCCCAGCCCAGGCTAGAGGTTGGGATGTCGGAGTTTTCTCCCTCAACTTGTGCCCATTGTTTGGTGGAGATGTAGTTAGACCATTCGATGGCTCTGCTTAATTGTGAGGCCAGGTGATATGTGTGAATATCCGGAAGTGCCATGCCACCCAATTCCTTGGGGAGAATCAAGGTTGATTGTTTGATTCTTGGGGGCTTCCCTTCCCAGATACATTTATTGATAGCGGATTGGAGATCTTTAATATATGTTGGCGGTAAGGCAATTGGAAGGCATTGGCTAACATAGAGAAATCTTGGAAGCAGAGTCATCTTGACAGAGGCTATTCTGTCAAACCAGGAAAGCTTTTCTTTAGTGCCCCAGGATGTTAAGTCTGAGTTAAGCTTTTTACTTAGAAGAATGAAATTGCTCACAAAGATGTTGCTTAGATTATGGGGGATATCTATTCCTAGGTAGTGTAATGATTCCGTTGACCAGGAGAACGTGAATGTTGTTTGGCAGTGCTTAACTAGTTCAGGATCTAATGAGATGTTTAGGGCTCTTGACTTATGAAAGTTTATTTTAAGGTTGGAGAGGGAGCCAAATTGTTCAAACTGCTTCAATAGATTGGGTATAGATGTTAAAGGGTCTTGGAGAAAAATAATTAAGTCATCGGCAAAAGCGGCCACTACATGTTCTGAAGATTTTGTTTGTATCCCTCTAATTGTGGGGCTTGATCTCACGGCATTGAGAAAAGTTTCCAGGTAGATTACATAAAGCAGGGGGGAGAGGGGGCACCCTTGTCGTGTACCATTGGAAATAGTGAATTTATCAGAAAGTAAGCCATTAGCCTTTACTTTAGCAGAGGGGTTGGAGTATAATAGGTTTATCCAGTTTAGAATATTTGGACCAAGACCTAGGCATGACAGGGCCGCACGGAAAAAGTCCCACGTCACCCTGTCAAATGCCTTTTCAGCATCAGTTGAAAGAAGGAAGGCTTTGAGTTTGAGTTTTTTAGTTAAAGCCATAGCACCCACTGTTCTCGTAGCGTTATCTCTGGCCTCTCTTCCTGGAATAAAGCCTGATTGATCTATCTTGATATGATCTGGGATAAAAGGAATGAGTCTATTTGCCAAAATTTTAGCAAATATTTTGGCATCCAGATTGAGAAGGGAGATGGGCCTATAATTAGAACATAGCCTGGCATCTTTCCCAGGTTTAGGGATAACTGTTATATGCGCCTCTAGGAATCGGGTGGAAGGAATTGTATCAGGGGTAATTGAGTTGAAGGCTGAAGTAAAAGCTGGAGCTAGCACTTTAGCAAACAATTTGTAATATTGAGAGCTGAACCAATAAGGTCCAGGTTCTTTGCCAGGTTTCAAGTTTTTAACCGCCACTAAAAACTCATCCTCAGATATTGGAGCTTCGAGGTCTTTTAAATCGTCTTACGAAATGTTAAGAGGCGAGGAGAATTTAGTTAAGTATTCTGCAATTTTATTAGCTCTGGATTAGTGTGGCCTTTTCTCTGGATGTAAGTCTTGCAGATTATACAGTTCTTTGTAGAATCTGCGAAACTCCTCAACTATATCCTCAGATTTAACTAGTTTGTTTTGTTTGGCGTCAATGATGGTAGGGATATGAGAGTGCAACATTTTTGGGCGTAGAGCTTTTGCTAAGTATTTACCGCTTTTATTTCCTAATTCATAGAAAATTTTCTTCCCAGACAGAATTTTTTGTTTGGCCTCAGTAAATAGTAGGGAGTGTAGTCTGGACCTACGCTCGGTTAGGGTTTCTAATGCTTGTGTAGCAAGAGATTGCTTATGAAGCTTTTCTAAGTTACAAATCTCTTCTGAAAGTTTAATTATTCCCTCCTCTTTTTCCTTTTTTAATTTGGCTCCCCACTGTATTAGGCATCCCCTAATCACTGGTTTGTGAGCCTCCCAGATTGTAAGGGTGGATGTATCAGTGTGCATGTGGTCCTGAAAATAATTGTCTAACGCTGTCGATATGGTAGCTACTCTGGCTTTATCAGCTAAGATTTGAGGATTGAGCCTCCAGCACCAGGATTTACTTATTTTCTCAGGGAGGCTCACTATTAGGGAAATAGGAGAGTGATCCGAAATTGTCTTGGTGCCAATGGATGGGGCACGTATGAGTGTAAGGTCTCTTTGTGCTACAAGAAAGTAGTCAATACGGGAATACTTTTGGTGGATGGGGGAAAAGAAAGTGTAATCTTTCTCATGAGGGTGTGTTATTCTTCAAGGGTCCATAAGTGTCAATTTTTGTAGGTTGGACATAATGAATTTTAGTGCCCTGTAGGATAATGTGGAAGAACCATTCGAGCAATCAGTCAATGGTTGTAGAGGTATATAGAAATTGCCTCCTAAAATCAGAATGCCTGATGTGAAATACGAGAGGCGATTGAGGGTTGATGCAATAAAGAAAGGCTGTTGTTTGTTAGGTGCGTAAATTGTTGCTAGAGTAAAGAGACGGTTGTGTAGCTTTCCCTTTACAAACAAAAACCTGCCCTCTGGGTTTTTCTCGACTTCTTCCACTAGAAAAGGGACATTTTTGTGTATAAATATGGATACACCCTTAGTTTAAGATGTTTGAGAGGTCGTGTGTATGGCTGTTGGAAAGTATCTATCAAATCTAGATGGTATATGATTTGTTCTGAGATGAGTTTCCTGGAGGAAAGCAAAGTGAGTCTTTTCTTTTTTTAGGAAGTCAAATATCATGGCTCTTTTAGTAGGGATGTTTAAACCATTCACGTTAAGTGAGAGAAATGTCCACGTTAATTGGGACTGATAGGTGTTGGTCGCGTCAGTCATTTTGTGCAAGAAAGTCCTTTCCCCCATGAATTGGTAAGATATAGGGGCATTTGTTGGATCTGGTAGTAGGGATAGAAGGGATCTAGATGAGCTGATGAGGAGTATTGATAAGGGAGAGGAGGGGCGTATTAGAGAAGAGAGAGAAGTAAAGATTATAGAAACCCAGAGTTGTAGAAACCAAAGCTGCATCAGGTGCAGAGTATTGAGAATGTGACCCGGGTATAAAAGTTGTAAGGATTATAGAGTCCAATAACTATCAAAGAAAGATTACTCCCAGCGTAAGTGTGATTAAACAAATCAACACTTACTTTAGTAGTGGGATAAATGATCAGTGTAGATAGTGTTGAGCCGAAATTTCGCGTTACTATAATTACGCATGCGAAATTTGCTATTACGATGCGAAATTATGGTAGCGTAATTGCCATTAAAAGCCTAATTGAAAATACCGTAAGCGTAATTTTCAACGCGTAATTTCGCGTTTCGTTCATAACGTAATTTCGCGTTAAACCATAACGTAATTTCGGGTTTGCTTAATTTTCGCAAAATTTAGCTTATTTTTTTTCGCGTTTTCATCTGCATGGTGAATTTTGATGCGAAATATCACTACACTACACAATTTTATATGCGTAACGCGAAAAACGATGCGAAAATTAACGCTTACAGTAATATGAACTATCGCGAAATTACGTTATGTAACTATGCTTACAAACGGTTGCATGCAAGGCAAACGTAATTTCGCGATACCCACTGTAATGCGAAAATGACGCGAAAATTACGCTTACGCGTAATCCTTCTTCATTACGATTATGTACTTACGGCCATAATCGTAATTACACTAATTACGCAAAATTTCGCAAAATCGTAATTAAGTCATTACGCTCATCTCTAAGTGTAGATATGACTAGCACATACACTGTGTGGGGCCGTAGAAGACACCCAATATCTGTAATGACTAGTTACAACCGTGTAAATCTAATCAACAGATAAAGTGTTTTCAGCGATAGGGCGATTGGAAAACCGCTGCCTCCTCTTTACAACATGCAAAAATTGCTAAAACCAGCTATTCTATTATTAGATACTACTTATGAATGAAACAGAACTAGGGCAATAAGGCAACCAAAGAGACATATATCCACTTAGGATAGATAGGCGTCCGCATGCGCATCTCCCCGGAGCCGCCAGTCTAAAGATATTAGTTTAGTCTATATATATAGGTTTGGCTGCTGGCTTCAGGGTGAGGCACACCCGACCGTCACACTTCACAATCTCCATCTAGGAATCAGAGGATAAGAAGAGTCACTCATCTACTCTGTGCCAGTCCCATAATGTGGGTTACATCAACCATATATGAATATTTCTGACCTTTGCGGTATAAGCTACTGGGAATAAGCATATAGAGTAGAGATAAAATAGGGAAGGAGCTTTAGTATCATCCTCACCGTGTCATATATTTAACACAGTATAAACGAAAGCTTGGACTATGGCCTCGATTCATCAAGACTTATCGAATTGGTTAACAACAGTTTGGTAAAATACCGAATTCGTTAAGTTGATTTCAGGATTCATCAAATTTATCTACAGCTGTTAGCGAGCATTCGGTAATCATTCGGTAATAATTCGTTAGTGATGTGTTAAAACGGAAGAAAGTGCAATTCATGAAAATGAAAGTGGGCGTGGTTTAGCGTTACATTTAGGATTAGTTATCTCCTTCACTGCTCTGTCGTTATTCCTGTCAGATCATTGCTGACAGAGAAGATGGAGCCATTTGAAGTGGTTATGTATCAGCTGAGAGTGATTCAAAGGTGCAGAAGGGCAAGAATAAGGTCTAGAACCAGATCAATTTGCAAGAGAATAGATTTGCTATAACAGGACATCTGCATTTCTCTTAAATCATCTTGTAAGAGAACACAGGCAGTGCCAGGGTTAACTAATTTGCTAGCTGCACTATATATTTTTTTTAGAAAAGGCTCCGATCAAATTGTGGGATTGTCCCAAGCCACTTCCAGAATCCTGGTGCAGGTGTTAAGCCCTATTCAGAATGTTGCTACGTAGTGTTCAAAGGACTGCCTTTTACCCACAATTCCATGGGAATCTTATGGCCTTGTGTTAAATTACCGCTGTAAAATGGAAATATCGACACGTTACCGAATGGTTACCGAATTGTTATCGAATTCACACCGAATGAGGAAAAACCTTGATGAATACAACTAGAAATCGCTAAACTTCGAATTTGGTAATTTAACAAACTGGAAAAAGTTATCTCAAAGAGAATGATGAATCGAGGCCAATATCCCTGAGCCTACATATGAAATCAGTGATGGTGGTGAGGGAGGAGCGTACATGTGCTCTGGAAGAGACAGGGGAACAGCCACGCAGTCATCACAGATATGATTGAGTCAAGTATATAGTACAATGGGATGCTATAAGTTTACAATAAGAGAGAAAACTCTCATTACGTGGCCGACCCCTGTCTCCCCCAGATCCCCAAGCATTCACATAAAACCTCATACAGTACTGGAAGTCCTTATTTCAATACAACAAGTTAAGATTGTGCAATACAGTGGTTTAAATGAATAAACATTCTCACTATAAGCTTACTTAGAGATATGCAATACACAGGGTGACTAATTATCATAATCCCAGAAGAGACAAACTTAGGTTGTCGTTAGTGTGCTCCCATGCCACAAACCTGTCCTATAAGTATAAGCAGATAAACTGAGTGTAGCGGAATGGCTCAGAGGAGCATTTTGTTTATATTAAAAGATCAACTTGTAGTTTAGCCTGAGATTTTATACTCATGATGAGCACAGAGAATATATCAAACAAATGCTTGGGGATATCATTAAGGCGGTAAAAATACACAATCTACGGACTGTAGCAGGTAATTTGAATGAGGTCTTTTCAGGGTGAATAGCACTAAGGATGACCTCTGAAGTATCACCATGGGCTCATATCACCCAAGTCAGAGGTATAATTAAACTTGATGTCAGTATACCCTGGTGAGGGTGGTATGGTGAAATGTCCTTTCTTGATGAGAAAAAGGAGGGGGAGATCACAAAAGGGGGGGGTCGCTTCATATTTACAGGGAAAGTGCACAATAGAGTTGTGACCGCTTGGATATTGCTGATCTCCGTGAGAAGCACCAAAAAGGTCATAGAAGCATAAGAAAGGCCTTGCGCACCAACATTGGAAAAAACATAGTTAGTCTTCTCCTGAGGATTCCTGCTCCTGGCGGTCAAGGATGGGTCTTTTGTTAGATTCTTCACCATTGCTGCTGGCAGATCTGTGTCTGATACGGTTGGCATTTCCCTGGTTGCGGCGGGGACCTTTGGAAAAAACGGGCGTGGAAACAATGGAGCAGTCTCCCAGTTCGGAATGTCTATCTGGCCTAGGCCTAGGTCATCACAAAAATCGGAGAGGCCAGACGGGGATCTTAAAACGATCACTTTGCCATCATGCAGGACTGTTAAAGCAAAGGGGATACGCCATCTATAGGAAAATCCTTTATCTTTTAAGATCTTTAGAACCGACACTTATCTGCACTCATACCCAATTGATGTGTGCTTGGGCTGTATACTAACAATAAACAAGGCAAGGAAATTCAGCCCTTGAAAAATAGCACTACACCATGTATATAACAAAAATACAAAGGTTTATTTTATATCAATAGCACTAATACACATGTTAAAAACATTTAAAATATGCAGATAGCACCATACCTATTCATCATATAAGTTGATCATATGCAAGTATATCATACATGTATAGCCTCCATGGTAAAATAATAATCTATATATCCAATGACCATCAAGATGTTCAATTTAGAACTATCCTGGGTCTGAACCCGGGTTCATGTATCAGAGCTATATAGTGTTACCAGACCAAAAAAATTGTGAACATTTAGAGACACAAAGTGAAAAAATGAAAAAAGGTTATTAAACCAAGTGAAAAAACATAATAATATTATTAGCATTGAATATGACCCTATAGTGTAGGGAAACTGAGTGAGACCAGACGTGATATATAGGTGAATCACATAGAAACAATAGCTGAGGAGGGCGCATGCGCGGCGCGGAGAGAGAAGGATGCTAACTCCGTGAGCTCCGTCCATAGCAAGGACCTTAAATGGCATAACTCCTGATCTACGGACCCAAACTAGACAACATCGGCATAGAGTTATAGGGGACAACCTGCTCCATACACCGTATGCCTTCTTCCCAGAGCAAAGCTAAGGAATTAGCGCCCAGATCGCTGGACTTCTTCAAGCCGCGCGGAGCAGCAGCAGCAGCAGCTAAGATGGCCGCCGAGAAAACACAGGAGACTCGCGCTCTCACTGGAAAGGAAAGTGAATCAGTACACCGGACTGATTTCTCCCTAAAAGACATTACAGATCTTTTATCAGACCTCAAAGCCTCCTTTACTAACGAAATAAGAGCCGCGGTCTCCACACTATCCGCGCAGCTGGAGGACCTGGGAGACAGAACTAGCAGGCTGGAGTACAAGATGGATGAAGCTGCTGATATCATTACAGGCCTCCAGAATCAGAACGCAGCCCAGGAGGACAGACAGCTCAGCACGGAAAGCAAGCTGGAGGATCTTGATAATAGAGGTAGGAGGGAAAACCTAAGAATACGATCAGTTCCTGAGTCTGTGGAAGATTTTAAAAGTTATGTTACTGCGCTATTCAAGGCCCTTCTACCCAATCACCAAGACGAAATGTTTAGATTCGATAGAATCCACAGGGCCCTGAAAGCACCAAAAAATCCAGACTGGCCGAGGGACATCATCTTAAAAATGCACTATTCCGAAACCAAGGAGGAGATTATCAGAGCCGCCCGAGACATGGGACCAGGTGGAATCGGAGAACACAAAGTGCAGATCTATCCGGATCTGTCACCAATAACCCTGGCAAAGCGTAAAGCTCTAAAACCAATAACAACAGCTTTACAGCAGAGAGCGGTTCAATATAGATGGAGATTCCCTTTTGCACTGGCATTCAACTTTGGTCCGAAGAAGTATCAAGTTCACTCCCTTGAAGAAGGCCTGAGAGTCCTTAAAGAAAATGGTGTACAGGATGTAGCAATCGAGACACCCATGGACTCCTCCAGCAAAACTAAAAGGCTCACCAGAGATTGGAGTGAGGTCCAGCATACAAAATACAAAAGGAGTAAAGACAGACACTTGACCCCCTCCAAGATACCGAGAGCACCGAGATCCAGCAACGATAACGACTGAACAAGTACAATCTCAACCTATCTAGGGGACACACAAATACCACAAAGACTCTCTTACTAACAACCAAACGCGAAACGACAAACGGAGGTCCAAGTGGTAAGCAGGAGACTTGCTCCTATATCTCCCCGTAAATACTTTAAGGACTGCTTGTTGAAGTCTGTAGTTAGGTAGTACAAAATGTGTTAATAATTTTATGTTACAGGTCCTGCTATGTTAAGTGTAGCTCCATAATTTCCCGGTTTACTAAGAATGTGTTCGCAAGTATTTGAATATTTATGTGAGATTTCACTCTTACTGATTAGCATAGGATACCCACATCTATACAGACATATCAGCCCACATCTAATGTATGCTCATTCTAAACAGCAGAAAGGATTATATGACATGCATAAAGGTCCACAATTTTCAAAACCAAAAACACAATACCGAGAGACCAGTCAGTATTATATACTTATATACGCTCAGGAACTGTTCCAAAGCTAGTATAAATGGGAAAGTATAGCAACTATACCCATCAGACACCCTAACACATGAAAGTAATATCCCATAATGTTCAGGGCATTAATAGCCCAATTAAAAGAGCAAAATGTATGCGTGATTATGCCTCGAGGAACCCCTCCATAATCATGCTTCAGGAAACCCACTTTTCTAAGACTTCACACCCAAAGTTCTTCCACAAGAATTATCCCGAATTCTATCTATCCAGCCACACCACAGATAAAAGGGGCGGAGTTGCTATACTTTTCCATAAAAACACTCCTTTTACACTTAAGACGAAATTAACCGACAAAGAAGGACGTTACATATTTCTGGAAGGAGAACTATCAGGAACCCCAACTCTACTTATTAATGTATATGCTCCCTCAACCAAAAATGGAGCTTTTTTCGCAGAATTAATAGAGAACATCCAAAAATGTGCCACAACCCATATGATCATAGGGGGAGACATGAATTTAGTTATAAACCCCAAATTGGATCACCAAGCCACTACCAATCCCTCTAACAGACCGACCCCTCCCAAATCATTCATAAAATTATTGAAAGAATGTAACTTAACAGATACATGGAGAGAAACGCATCCCAAAAAAATAGATTTCTCCTTCTTCTCTAATCCCCACCATAGTTCCTCGAGACTAGATTATATTTTTTCCTCTAAGACATACACCACCAGGATAAAAGGCTCAATAATTATACATACACCCCTGTCGGACCATTCAATTATCTGTACAACTTTTAATTCCCAAGGTACGTCTACTAATTTACGAAGGTGGAGAACTCCACCCTTTATTTTAAACAACCCTAAATGGGTAGATAGACTCTCACAACTACTGAGAGAATATTTTCAATTTAACAAACCGGAAGACACAAAAGTGAGTAACTGGTGGGATGCCCACAAGGCCTATATAAGGGGCCATCTTATCAGCCTCACGTCATCTGCAAAAAAAGATAAGGAGGCTAATAAGACGGCCCTGGAAAAGGAACTACAGACTTTGTGGGACAGGTACCACACTACTAAATCAATACCTCTCTTAAGACAAATCAATATAGTAAGAGAACAGCTGGACACTATTAGCACAGAAGAGGTAGCGAGGTCATTCCGCTGGTTGGGCAGCAAAAACTACCACTTAGCCAACAAAGCTAACTCGACTCTAGCTAAAAAATTGGCGGGCATAAAGGGGGCGTCCAGATTCTCCCCAATCAAGCTACCTAGAGGAGGGGTAACACACAACCCAGACAAAATATCGGAACTATTTAGAGAATTCTATGAAAAACTTTACACAAACAATAAATCCTCTACACCAGATGCTATACGGGATTTTCTGAGCCAGATTAATCTTCCCCAATTAACTCAACAACAGATGGACTGCATTAATCAACCCTTTACCTTAACGGAAATCCTTCAGATTATCAAAAAACTAAAAACTTCAAAAGCCCCAGGACCAGACGGCATAACAGGCCAATATTATAAAACTTTCCAAGAAATTATAGCCCCCCACTTATTAACTTACCTATCGGCAATTAGAGATGGTCATCCTATTTCCCAATCTTCAAATAATGCAACAATTACAGTAATCCCAAAAGAGGGCAGAGATAATACACTTTGCAAAAATTACAGACCTATTTCGCTAATAAATATCGATCACAAAATTTTAACGAAACTTCTAGCAGATAGACTAAACACCTATATCCCTCAACTAGTAAACTCCGATCAAGTCGGATTCATTAAAACTAGACAGGGTACGGACAATATAAGAAAGGTTTGTAACCTAATCCACCTAGCCAATCACAAAGGCCTTCCTATGTTACTGCTGGCAGTGGACATAGAGAAGGCCTTTGATTCACTAAACTGGGAATTCCTCTATGCAGTTCTAAATAAGTTCGGATTTAACGGTCCTTTCCTCCAAATTCTTAAAACTTTATATTCCAATCCCTCCGCCTCTATATTATCCGCGGGAAGCTTCTCAGACTCCTTTTTTATCAAAAGAGGGACTAGGCAGGGATGCCCTCTCTCCCCGGCCCTATTCATTCTAGCATTCGAAACACTACTAGAAGCCATAAGATCAAACAACTCCATAAAGGGCTTCCAAGTCGGGTCAAAATCATACAAATGTAATGCATTCGCAGATGACCTCTTACTGACACTTACAGAACCAATTGTCTCATTACCCAACACTCTCAAAATTTTAAAAACCTTTGGTTTAGCCTCAGGCCTAAAAGGAAACCAAGAAAAAACTGAAGCCCTCTTCATAAATTTTCCTACCAAATTAGAGACACAAATCAGGGAAAATTTCCAATTTATATGGAAAGACAAAAGCTTAAAATACTTGGGCATTCAAATCGCCAGCTCCCACAAAACCCTTTATGAACAAAATTACCCACCCTTGTTTAAAGCCCTATCTCTTAAACTAAACTCTTGGAGCAGACTGAACCTATCCTGGATAGGCAGAATCACTTCTACAAAAATGATTATCTTACCCAAACTATTATATCTCTTTAGATCCCTCCCTATAGAAATCCCCCTAACACAACTCAAAAAATTTCAAAAAGAAATATTTCGATTTGTCTGAGGCAAAAGAAAACCCCGAATAGCATCACCTATCATGACTAGAAACAAAATGGAGGGAGGACTGGGAGTCCCAGACATAACAAAATTCTTCTATGCCGCCAGAACCTCTCAATTACTGAGCACCTGCTCTAAAAATCATACCTCACAATGGAGAGATATTGAAAACTCCGTTACTTCACCATACCGAATACAAGATCTGATCTGGGTAAGAGTCATTCCAAAAGATATATTAAACTCAAAAAATCCCTATATCGCATTTTCCTTTAAACTATGGAACATTCTGAGATTTAAATATAGACTCCTGACTGAGGTCTCCCCTTTGGCTCCTATAACTAGAAACCCTGAATTCCCCCCCGGCCTGGAACCAAAAAATTTCCACTGGTGGTCCTCAAATAACTTTAGGACCTTTTATGACATACTCAAGAAAGGGGAGGGTAGTGTCTTTGACACAATATCCCCCCCTGTGTCCGAGGTATTCCACTCTCTACAATTGCAACATTATATTTCTCAACACTGGAAAGGCAACCAGGTCCCATCACTAACTCTGATAGAAGGAATAATAAACAAGGGGAAAGACCTGCCTATTTCAATCTCATTAATTTACAAAATACTTATTACACCACTGAATAACCAGAAGAACCCATATCAAAAGCACTGGGAAAAAGACTTGGGTTACGAAATTACAGAGGCACAGTGGACACTAATATGGAAAAATACCTTTAAAAGCTCAAATAACATTTCCTTAGCTGAAACGTCTATCAGGCTTTTATTTCGTACTTATCTAACCCCTTCAAGGATAAACAAGTATAACACACAGAGGCCTAATACATGTTACAGAGGCTGCCTGGCACTGGGAGATCTTTTCCACACTTGGTGGGGCTGCCCAGTAGTACAATCACTCTGGTCCAAGACCTTCTACTTAACAAAAAAGTTCTGGGGCAAACCTTCCACCTTAAACCCCTTGCCAGCCTTACTGAATACAGGTTTAACTAATTTATCCAGTCTAGAAAACACTTTATTCACAAAAATACTAGTAGCCACTAGATCACATATAGCACAAAATTGGCTTTCTAAGGACCTGAGTTGGGAAAAGGTAGTACAAAAAGTAAATTATATTTGTCTGAACGAATACATAATGGCTCTAACTAACGAGGACACCTCAAAGTTTTCTTCCATTTGGTCCCCTTGGTTATCATCACCCTATGGAACTCACATCAAAGGAACACTGGACCAATACTAATTGTGGAAGAACTCTATGTGGACTCCATCTAACTTTATGCAAACTATGTTATATTAAAAGAACATCCGGATCTGCTGATACTCCAAGCTTTCTGTTCGATGTCTTCTTCCTCTTGTTTAAAGCTGTTTAAAAGAAAATATACTGTACATTAGATGTCCTATGCTAATTTCTATCCTCTGTTTCCTGTACCACCTAAAGGGAATGTATGTGGATTAGTTTGTCATACGCTTGTTTATAATTCTGATACCATATATTGCACAAACGTTTATCTTGAAAATTAATAACAATAAAAAACTTTTGAAAGTAAAGAAACAATAGCTGAGATACTTAGCCAGGCCAGCATGGGAGGATATGGAGGATGGTGCTGAAAGAAACCCCCGGTGGACTGCCCCACCGGTATCGCGGCCGTCACGCCGCTTTTTCAAAGAGCGGGGGGATCTGCAACAGTAATGGCGCTTAGACGCCGTATATGAATAGCGCCAGCCGGAAGTGACGTCACCGGACGTGACGTCACCGCTAGATCAGCTGCCGCATGGTTGCGGAAGCATAGAGGAAGACGGCGAGGAGACCAGGACCACGCTGGAGCGCAAATACGGAAGTAAGTATCAAAAAGGAGGGATAAAGGAGATAAGCCCTATTGTAGATATAGGGAAATACTCATAGATGCACAACCATACGCCAAACAGATAGGCCAGCCATAATACAATACAGACGCAATAAGAGGGCCAATACATGGTGAACGCAAGGGGAGAAGAACAGGCACAACCTTCAGCACTATATATCTGTCATCTCACTCATTTTCACGAAACAACATATAAGTATATATATATACATATGTATAAATCTCTATATATAAAACATGCATTGCATAATGTCAGTACACCAACAAGCATGTACATTCTAGAGTCTTGTCAAAACATATATATATCTTTATCAAAGGAGCAGATGAGCAGAAATGTCCTTACAGATCAGGTCCATGGGTGTCCAAAGTAAAGTTCCAATCCAAAAGGAAACAGCGGCGTAAAATGATACAAAAACGCGTCGTACCGAAAAAAGTTCTTCAAAATCTTGAATGTCAGCATACAGAAACCGATTGCTCTATAGTCCATATAATCACAAAATAGGCCAAAGAGTGCCTACAAATGTCCATGGTCCATATAGAGAGTCCCAAAGAAGAAGGGAACAGGAATGGATATATTTATTTTATCAGCAGAGAAAAATCACAAGGATATATGCAAAGGAGGACTCTGAAATATAAGAACAAAGGTATCAATTTCTTAATATTATATACAATGCACAAAACCTATAAGAAACCAGAAAAATCTATTTCTTCATTAAGACCCATAGGTGATTTGGTGTTGAGTCTATAGATCCACCGAGCCTCTTTTTGCAGAAGGATCTTAACTATGTCCCCCCTCCTAATAGACAGTTTCACATGTTCAAGGCCACAGACCCGCATTTTAGTGTATGAACCAGCATGGTGGTCCAGATAGTGAGCTGCTACGGAGGTAAGGGTTTTACCTTCCTTGCGGTGTCTCTCGGCTAATCTGATGTTAGATAAGTGTTGTTGTACTCTTTTCTTAAGGGCATTTTTAGTCTGGCCAACATAGATCTTGGGGCAGGAACATATAAGGGCATAAATTACTCCGTTAGTACGGCAGTTAATATACTGTTTGAGCTTGTATTCATTATTACCTGTTGCATCTTTGATGTTGCTCTGGCTATGCATTAGAGGACATATATTGCAGGCTCCACAGGGATAGCTACCATGGACAAGTGACCCCCGTGTGTGAAAAGATATAGGTCTATAGTGGCTAGAACAAAGCCGGTCCCTTAATGTAGGACATCTTTTTGCAGTCACTGAAGGACGTGGCATAATATATTTAGAAATGTCCGAATCAGCCTGTAATATGGGCCACGCCTTCTCAAGAGATTTATAAATATTAGACCAGTTGTTATTATAGGTGGTACTCAGTCTCACCAGATTTTCATGAATTCGTGGTCTCGAGTTTATCAAGTCACTGCGATTTTTCATCCTAGCTCTATGGAAGGCAGACTTGATCACTTTGTTGGGGTATCCCCGGTCTGCAAATCGTTGTCTCAAAATACCAGCTTGCCTGTAGAAATCAACATCGTTAGAACATAAACGTCTCAACCTTAGAAACTGGCTATAAGGAATGTTATCCTTAAGCGATTTATTATGTGCACTTTTATAATGTAGAAAGCTGTTAACAGATGTAGGCTTACGATAAAGATCAGAGGTTAATGTGCCATCCTTCTGTATGCGTATTGATACATCCAATAATTCGACCTGCTCCAGAGAAATCTGTGATGTCAAAAAGATATTCATTGTATTATGATTCAACTCAGAAATGAACTTGTTAGCCAACTCTACAGGACCATTCCATAAAACAAGCAGGTCATCTATGTAGCGATGCCAGGCTAAGATATAGGGGTGGTAAACAGTAAATTGTTCACCAAAAACTATCTCACGTTCCCAATATCCCAAAAATAAATTAGCTATTGCCAGAGCACATTTTGCTCCCATGGCAACACCACATACCTGTTTATAATATTTGCCATTGAACAAGAAGAAATTATGGTCCAGAATGTACTGAAGCAATTGTAGCAGAAAGGTATGCAGATCCTTTTGGGTGGCATCCTCCATTTGCAAGAAGTATTCGACAGTGGTCACAGCCCATTCATGTGAGATATTCGTGTACAATGATTCAACATCACAAGTAATAAGTATTGTCCTGGTAGGTACTCTAAGTTCATCAAGGATCCTGAGTAAGTCCAGACTGTCTCTAAGGTAGGAGTCAAGAGCCAATACATGAGGTTGCAAAAAGAAATCAATAAAGGAACAGGCAGGAGCAGTAAGACTATTAATGCCAGCTATTATAGGTCGGCCAGGAGGGTTTTGCAGGGTCTTATGGATTTTGGGCAACATGTAAAAAGTAGCTGTGGTAGGAGTTTTGGGGAAAAGGTATTCAAACTCTTTAGCAGAAATAATTCCCGAATCCTTGGTATTGAACAATTAAGTTTCAAGTTGGACCTGATAATATTCAGTTGGATCACCTGGCAGGACTAAATAATTAACAGTATTATTAAGCTGTCTATAGGCTTCCTTTAAATACATCTCATGTGGCCACAGGACTATATTGCCCCCTTTATCTGCTTCTTTTATTATGAAACCCTGATGATTCCTCAGGGTCTCAATAGCATTGAGCTCCTGTACACTAAGATTATGAATGTGGTTTCTCTTGGGTGCCATGTTCTGGATTTCTTTCAACATAACTTCAAAAAATATTCTGATAGATGGATGGTTGTGAAATGGTGGCATATATTTCGAAGGATTCCTAAATAGTCTACTACGTTGACTCACCATATCCTGTCCGGCTGATGCTTCCTCCAAGAGTTCCATAAGGTCCGTCAGAGCTTGTCTGTCTGTACTTGTGAGTTCAGAGTCCATTGTAGATGGAGAATCAAAGTATTTTTTAAAGGCCAGCTTTCTACAGAAAAGATAAACATCTTTAACCAGTTCAAATTTGTCAAGGTTTTTTGATGGAGAAAAGGTAAGTCCCTTATGCAGTACTGATTCCTCAGTTTCTGTCAGCACATATCCAGAGAGATTAACTATACTCAAAATCTGGGATTCTGTTGGTCCCATACTCTCCTGCGTTTGACATGAAGCGGAGTTCTCAATAGATCTCTTAGTCTGTCTAGATTTGCGGCCCCCACGTCTGGTTCGCCGTCTGTGTCGCTGGATAAAAAATCATCACTTTGCAAGTCACAAGATGTGCCAGAAGCACCCTGTTCTATAGGTTTATGAGGTTGTGGATTTCTGCCACCTGTAGGTTGTGGTGGATTGGCACCCTTGGGTCTAGGTTTTGGTCGGCGTTGGTAGTATCTGCCATTGCCTCTATGTGTCCACCTGTAGGCCGTACCTGAATCAAAATCACGTCTGTCTCGCTCAAAATCTTCTGACTTGCAAAGTGATGATTTTTTTATCCAGTGACACAGACGGCGAACCAGACGTGGGGGCCGCAAATCTAGACAGACTAAGAGATCTATTGAGAACTCCGCTTCATGTCAAACGCAGGAGAGTATGGGACCAACAGAATCCCAGATTTTGAGTATAGTTAATCTCTCTGGATATGTGCTGACAGAAACTGAGGAATCAGTACTGCGTAAGGGACTTACCTTTTCTCCATCAAAAAACCTTGACAAATTTGAACTGGTTAAAGATGTTTATCTTTTCTGTAGAAAGCTGGCCTTTAAAAAATACTTTGATTCTCCATCTACAATGGACTCTGAACTCACAAGTACAGACAGACAAGCTCTGACGGACCTTATGGAACTCTTGGAGGAAGCATCAGTCGGACAGGATATGGTGAGTCAACGTAGTAGACTATTTAGGAATCCTTCGAAATATATGCCACCATTTCACAACCATCCATCTATCAGAATATTTTTTGAAGTTATGTTGAAAGAAATCCAGAACATGGCACCCAAGAGAAACCACATTCATAATCTTAGTGTACAGGAGCTCAATGCTATTGAGACCCTGAGGAATCATCAGGGTTTCATAATAAAAGAAGCAGATAAAGGGGGCAATATAGTCCTGTGGCCACATGAGATGTATTTAAAGGAAGCCTATAGACAGCTTAATAATACTGTTAATTATTTAGTCCTGCCAGGTGATCCAACTGAATATTATCAGGTCCAACTTGAAACTTTATTGTTCAATGCCAAGGATTCGGGAATTATTTCTGCTAAAGAGTTTGAATACCTTTTCCCCAAAACTCCTACCACAGCCACTTTTTACATGTTGCCCAAAATCCATAAGACCCTGCAAAACCCTCCTGGCCGACCTATAATAGCTGGCATTAATAGTCTTACTGCTCCTGCCTGTTCCTTTATTGATTTCTTTTTGCAACCTCATGTATTGGCTCTTGACTCCTACCTTAGAGACAGTCTGGACTTACTCAGGATCCTTGATGAACTTAGAGTACCTACCGGGACAATACTTATTACTTGTGATGTTGAATCATTGTACACGAATATCTCACATGAATGGGCTGTGACCACTGTCGAATACTTCTTGCAAATGGAGGATGCCACCCAAAAGGATCTGCATACCTTTCTGCTACAATTGCTTCAGTACATTCTGGACCATAATTTCTTCTTGTTCAATAGCAAATATTATAAACAGGTATGTGGTGTTGCCATGGGAGCAAAATGTGCTCCGGCAATAGCTAATTTATTTTTGGGATATTGGGAACGTGAGATAGTTTTAGGTGAACAATTTACTGTTTACCACCCCTATATCTTAGCCTGGCATCGCTACATAGATGACCTGCTTGTTTTATGGAATGGTCCTGTAGAATTGGCTAACAAGTTCATTTCTGAGTTGAATCATAATACAATGAATATCTTTTTGACATCACAGATTTCTCTGGAGCAGGTCGAATTCTTGGATGTATTAATACGCATACAGAAGGATGGCACATTAACCTCTGATCTTTATCGTAAGCCTACATCTGTTAACAGCTTTCTACATTATAAAAGTGCACATAATAAATCGCTTAAGGATAACATTCCTTATAGCCAGTTTCTAAGGTTGAGACGTTTATGTTCTAACGATGTTGATTTCTACAGGCAAGCTGGTATTTTGAGACAACGATTTGCAGACCGGGGATACCCCAACAAAGTGATCAAGTCTGCCTTCCATAGAGCTAGGATGAAAAATCGCAGTGACTTGATAAACTCGAGACCACGAATTCATGAAAATCTGGTGAGACTGAGTACCACCTATAATAACAACTGGTCTAATATTTATAAATCTCTTGAGAAGGCGTGGCCCATATTACAGGCTGATTCTGACATTTCTAAATATATTATGCCACGTCCTTCAGTGACTGCAAAAAGATGTCCTACATTAAGGGACCGGCTTTGTTCTAGCCACTATAGACCTATATCTTTTCACACACGGGGGTCACTTGTCCATGGTAGCTATCCCTGTGGAGCCTGCAATATATGTCCTCTAATGCATAGCCAGAGCAACATCAAAGATGCAACAGGTAATAATGAATACAAGCTCAAACAGTATATTAACTGCCGTACTAACGGAGTAATTTATGCCCTTATATGTTCCTGCCCCAAGATCTATGTTGGCCAGACTAAAAATGCCCTTAAGAAAAGAGTACAACAACACTTATCTAACATCAGATTAGCCGAGAGACACCGCAAGGAAGGTAAAACCCTTACCTCCGTAGCAGCTCACTATCTGGACCACCATGCTGGTTCATACACTAAAATGCGGGTCTGTGGCCTTGAACATGTGAAACTGTCTATTAGGAGGGGGGACATAGTTAAGATCCTTCTGCAAAAAGAGGCTCGGTGGATCTATAGACTCAACACCAAATCACCTATGGGTCTTAATGAAGAAATAGATTTTTCTGGTTTCTTATAGGTTTTGTGCATTGTATATAATATTAAGAAATTGATACCTTTGTTCTTATATTTCAGAGTCCTCCTTTGCATATATCCTTGTGATTTTTCTCTGCTGATAAAATAAATATATCCATTCCTGTTCCCTTCTTCTTTGGGACTCTCTATATGGACCATGGACATTTGTAGGCACTCTTTGGCCTATTTTGTGATTATATGGACTATAGAGCAATCGGTTTCTGTATGCTGACATTCAAGATTTTGAAGAACTTTTTTCGGTACGACGCTTTTTTGTATCATTTTACGCCGCTGTTTCCTTTTGGATTGGAACGTTACTTTGGACACCCATGGACCTGATCTGTAAGGACATTTCTGCTCATCTGCTCCTTTGATAAAGATATATATATGTTTTGACAAGACTCTAGAATGTACATGCTTGTTGGTGTACTGACATTATGCAATGCATGTTTTATATATAGAGATTTATACATATGTATATATATATACTTATATGTTGTTTCGTGAAAATGAGTGAGATGACAGATATATAGTGCTGAAGGTTGTGCCTGTTCTTCTCCCCTTGCGTTCACCATGTATTGGCCCTCTTATTGCGTCTGTATTGTATTATGGCTGGCCTATCTGTTTGGCGTATGGTTGTGCATCTATGAGTATTTCCCTATATCTACAATAGGGCTTATCTCCTTTATCCCTCCTTTTTGATACTTACTTCCGTATTTGCGCTCCAGCGTGGTCCTGGTCTCCTCGCCGTCTTCCTCTATGCTTCCGCAACCATGCGGCAGCTGATCTAGCGGTGACGTCACGTCCGGTGACGTCACTTCCGGCTGGCGCTATTCATATACGGCGTCTAAGCGCCATTACTGTTGCAGATCCCCCCGCTCTTTGAAAAAGCGGCGTGACGGCCGCGATACCGGTGGGGCAGTCCACCGGGGGTTTCTTTCAGCACCATCCTCCATATCCTCCCATGCTGGCCTGGCTAAGTATCTCAGCTATTGTTTCTATGTGATTCACCTATATATCACGTCTGGTCTCACTCAGTTTCCCTACACTATAGGGTCATATTCAATGCTAATAATATTATTATGTTTTTTCACTTGGTTTAATAACCTTTTTTCATTTTTTCACTTTGTGTCTCTAAATGTTCACAATTTTTTTGGTCTGGTAACACTATATAGCTCTGATACATAAACCCGGGTTCAGACCCAGGATAGTTCTAAATTGAACATCTTGATGGTCATTGGATATATAGATTATTATTTTACCATGGAGGCTATACATGTATGATATACTTGCATATGATCAACTTATATGATGAATAGGTATGGTGCTATCTGCATATTTTAAATGTTTTTAACATGTGTATTAGTGCTATTGATATAAAATAAACCTTTGTATTTTTGTTATATACATGGTGTAGTGCTATTTTTCAAGGGCTGAATTTCCTTGCCTTGTTTATTTTAAGATCTTTAGGAGAGGTTTCATAATTCTGCGTTTGTTGAAAGTTATCAGTGATAGATCCTGAAAAAGCTGTATAGAGGGTCGTTGAATAGGATCTCATCCTGTGTTCTAGCAGCCCGCATGATATTTTCTTTTATTTGGAATGATTCTAGACAGCATATAGTGTCTCTTGGGAGGTCAGAGTCTCCTCCTCGCGGTCTGAGGGCTCTGTGTGCTCTTACAAAAGAGATCTGTGTATCTGCTGGGCATTTGTAACGATCGGTGTCAGCACACAGAGAGAATCTGATTATTGGTGATCTGCAGTATCACCAACAATACAGATATATACCTGATTACGGATGATCTGCAGAATCACCAACAATACAGATATATAACTAACCTCTGGACACCTGATAATGTAAGTGTTTGGTGCAACAGTAAGGGGGTCTGGACCACCTGAGGAACAGGTGAGTGCAGACTGTATAATGAGTATCTCCTGATGGTCTTGGAGTACACAGGGCGTCAATGTTTCCCTGAACTGTTGGGAAACAGACTCTACTGCAGTCAAAGG